>NW_005842718.1:633127-661104 GCF_000455745.1 Alligator sinensis
AATTAGCACCATGAGGCAGTATAAACATAAGGCAGGCATAACATCAGCCTAGATCATTTTTCCCTCTGGGAATAATGGCTATTATGGAAAATCAACACGAAGAAGGAGAAACAGGAAACTCCCTGGTGACTAGTCATGGGGGTGAGGTATTGAGTCCTTATTCTCTGACGCATTTTTTTTAAATACGCAGTGGTTTCAGTGTGTCTAGAGATCAGTTTAGGAATTTGCAGATTCCCAGTTTGAAAAGGCCATTTTTAATGTACAGTGTAAAATATTTTAAAGTCGACTAATTTATACTGCTTTGTACTCGCCTCCTGCGTACTCCACAAAGCCACTTGGGCCTTATAACCGCCGCCTCCTCATTTCATAGGTAGCAGGACGGCAGCAGAAAGGTTAAAGGGCTTCTTTATGGCCACACAGGTCCATCTAGACCAGCGATTCCCCAACTGCGCACCACCAATTTAAAATGATACAACCTTAAGTACCACTAGCAAATTTTTCAGTTCAACCTTAAGTACCATCAGCAATGTTTTGTCATATAAAGTAATTATAATAAACCTGTTAACACATACCACTGGTGGTACACATACCACAGGCTGAGAACCGCTGATCTAGACCCTCAGCACTGTAATGTCCAAGAGCCTCAGCATCATTAACAGATGCTTGTCCCCACAAAGCCCCGCAAGGGCAGCATGGAGGCATATTATCTCCATTCTGCACAATGGGAAAGGAGATAAAGCGACTCTCTCAAGGTCACACAAAAAGACTGTGGCTAAGAAAGAGAAGGTTCTTCAGGTGAATCTGATATCTTTTATTAGACCAACTTAAATAGTTGGGGGGAAAAATTTAGCTAGCTTTCAGGTTTAAAAACCCTTTGTCAGGTTGAGGAAGTCTCTGCAGTGGATGGATGGAAGAACACAAATCAACTTGCTAAAAAGTTTTTTTTCAACCATTTGAGTTGGTCTAATAAAAGAAATCAGATTCACCCAAAGAACCTTGTCTGTCTATGTCCTTAGACCAACACGGCTACAACCTACACCCCCGTGGCTAAGAAAGTAATTTAACACAAGTCACCGGTAACCTGTCCTGTACGGTGTCTGTACTGTGATGCATCAAAGCTGGAATCAGACCTGAGAAATCTGGCCTTTGTTATCAGAGCAGATCATACTTCACTAATTGCTGTATGTGCAATTACTGTCTTGGACCGAAAATGTGTAGGAGCCACTCTTGAAAGATAAAAGGAAATTATAAAATGACATCCAAGAGGAGGGTAGAAAACTACTTTGCCTTTTATAACCAGACATGTCATTCCCACTAGCCTGGCAGGCTAATCAGGACCCAAGTGGCAGAACTTCTCATTTGCTTTGCTAATTGTGTACACCAGGTAGGGCAGTTTCTCAAAACTCACCTGCATTGCTGATTTCTCACCTCTCCCTGGTCAGAAGAGACAGAAAAACTAACTCTCCTCCTTCTTTTCACTCTACAGATTGCTTCAGTGGTCCGGGCAGTCTGTCTCGGTAAGAAAGTCAAGACTTTTACCATGTAACTAAGTTTAGGCTTCCTATCAGCTAAGGAAACAACTGCATCTTTTCCTGGACTTTGCAACAAACTTGTAGTCTAAGAGCTGTCCCAGACAGTTTTATATTAGCATACAGGTGCTTGTATCAATACAAAAAGATAAGCTATACTGACAAAAGCATCGTAATAGTGGTATAGCCATGTCATAGAATCATAGAAATGAGGGTTGAAGGGACCTCAGGACGTCACATCTAGTCCAACCCCCTGCTCCAAGCAGGACCAGCCCCAACTACATCATCCCAACCAAGGCTTTGTCTATCTGGGTCTTAAAAACCTCCAAGGATGGAGATCCCACCACCTCTCTGGGTAACCTCTTCCAGTGTTTTACTACCCTCCTCATAAGAAAGTTTTTCCTCATGTCTAATCTAAGCTTCCCTTGCTGTAACTGGAGCCCATTGCTCCTTGTTCTGTCATCTGCCACCACTGAGGACAGTCCAGCTCCATCCTCATTCGATCCCCAATTCAGGGAGTTGAAGCTCCTATTAAATCCCCTCTCTGTCTTCTCTTCTCCAGACTAAATAAGCCCATTTCCCTCAGCCTCTCCTCCTAAATCATGTCCCCCAGCCCCCAAACCATTTTCATTGCCCTCCACTGGACTCTCTCCAATCTGTTCACATCCCTTCTGCAGTGGGGGGCCCCAACTGGACACAGGACTCCAGATGTGGCCTCACCAGTGCTGAATAGAGGGGAAGAATCACTTCCCTCGATCTGCTGGCAACACTCCTGCTAATGCCTTTTTGGCAGCCAAGTCACACGATTGCCTATATACAACATCCACGTCAAAGAGTTTCAGTAATGTAAACTAGGTTAACAGTGAGCCAAAAAAACCGTGTCGTCCAGCCCTCAGCAATTGCCAGCTACTCTAGAAGACATTTTGCAACTGTAGCTGCATCCACTCAGTCCCCTAACAGAGATGCCATGTGCTGACAGAAGGAGGTTTTCTTCTGATGCAACGACCCCATTACTCCAATGACGTTGGCTAACTTCATGTATGCATTTGTGGCATGCAGGCAAAGGTGCAACGGGATCCATGCCACACGTGTATGGCAGGAGGTGCAATCCCACACTTGCACATTAGATCCCATGGTGCCTTCTTACCAGTGCAGGGGGTGCCTGATCCTGGGCTCCCCCTGCACTGCAAGCAAGGTCCTGCAGCTGGGAGCCCCATGCACCCCAGTTGAGGGATCCCCAGCCACAGAGGAGCCCTCCACACCCCTAGGGAGGGGAAATCACTGCAGGGGGGACCCTCCCATCTCAGGGATTTCACGCACCTCTGGACCAGGGTGACAGCCAAGAGGCACACTGTGGGGACTCAGCATCTGCAGCTCTGGGTCCACAGCTGCTGGGGCTGAGAGGCCTAAACAGCTGCAGGACTGGCAGCTCCATCTGGGTATGGTGCACCCCTGCAGCTGGGAGCCCTGTCAGCTCACGGGGCTCTCCCAGCCACCGGACACCCTGCTACACGAGCACATTCAATCTCATAGATTTCACAGACATTAGGGCTGGAAGGGGGCTCGCAAGATCATCGAGTCCAGCCCCCGTGCACTAGGCAGGAGCAACCAGCTATAAAGTTAGCGCCCATTTTCAAGGTCTAACTTAATAGCTGGTCGGAGCTTTTTATTGAGTGCTAGCTACTTTGCACATGGTAGCTGGTCTTGAGGTAACTGCATAATTAACCAGGTAATTGTGCAATACCTGTAACACGTAGAGCAGGCCTATTTGACTGAAGTGCTGCCCTTCCCAGAAAGGCACAGAGACACTTACACAACTTGACAAACGCCCCCTTTGCCAGCCTAGCTGCAACTTCAAAAGGGGTTTTGTCAACACAGCTAGAGCAGCTTAGGGGTGTGATCCTTTCACATGTTCAGTCAACAGCAGTACCAGGCGACACCCAGTGCTAAATTTTGTGACCTAAAATTAATCTGTGGAAGTGAATTCATTTTAACACCTGCTCTGGGCACTCCAGGAACATTTCTTCCAGATACCGAAACAACTGTTCTTCACGGGAGGTTGAAGCCCTCATGTAAGCCAGACAAGGTTCTTTGGGTAAATCTGATATATTTTATTAGACCAACTCAGATAGTTGGAAAAATTCTTCTTTGTAAGCTTTTGGGGATAAATACCCTTCGTCAGGCTGAGGAAGCATCTGCAGTTAGTGTGCATGTGCGTGTTGTTCCTGGTCTGCATGCAAGAAAGCCATGCATATCTGTGGCGTGGAATAAATTTTGGGGAGGGGACTAGTGTTAAAAAAAATCATTAATTGACCGTCAATTAGTCTGAGATTAAAAATTCTGTGTAGCCATATCCCAACAAGCAGGTAAAGAGCTTAGGCAGTGTCTACACAAGGCATGCTTTACTGGGATAGGAATCCTGCTGGAGTCCACTAGCAAAGCCCTGCTCATGTGGATGCAGCCAAATCAACAGACTGCACTTCGTGCTGGGAAAGTAACCATCATTTTCTCAAAGAAAAACAAGCCGTGTTGATAAAGCACAATTTGGACAGGATACCTGTGTCTGCACTGGGGGCCACCCTTTTTTGGCAGATGTGTCACCAATTAGCCCTACATTCTCCCTGAACGCTACTCTGATCCCCTTCCTTGCCTGATCTGCTGCTCTGTTTTCCGCTGTCTTCCTGGTGCTCCCTGCCCAAACCTCTGCTCTGCTTTTGGTTTCCTACCTTGTCTGCTGCTGTGTTGCCTGCTTCTTTTCCTGATCTCCCTCATGCCACACAGACTGCCCATACCACTTGGCCATCCCTGGTCTACACTACGCTGGTGAAAGTCTATAATGACTCTACTGTTTGAAGGCTTGGTCTGTTCTTGAAATGTTGCTCATATAGCTATCTATGTCACTCATCATAGAGCTAGGCTAGCAAAAAGCCTAATATAAACACCATTACAATGGCAAAATACTCCCTTCACTTGTATCACCCCAGTCAGCTTGGAGAATTGCTTTAAGCTATAGCAGCAAAACAACTTGTACTAGAAAACATTTCTTCCAGAAAATCAGCAAACCCTTTTACATATAGGCAAGCCCAACTTGGATGCCCAGGAAGACAGTCAAATCCCAGCAGAAGTGGTTATCCGTCAGATCTCATGCAGTCTCTTGTTCTGGATACCAGCTTAAAAACCAAAGTCTTGTGTGCTCTGTGCATGAAAATGCCTGTCCTATAGCTATTCTCCTAGCCCAAGAGGTTCATCCAGGAAGAGCACACACCAACTGCTGAAGCTTCCTGAGCCTGACGAAGGGTTTTTGAACCCGAAAGCTTGCTTAATAACTATTCTCCAACCATTTGGGTTGGTCTAATAAAAGATATCAAATTCACCCAAGGAACCTTGTCTAGCTATGTTCTGAGGTTCAGGAGAAAGCGTCTTAGGTGTAATAGTATCTTATGCAGAGAGTTTAGGAGATACTGTTGGAGTCTTTCAGATAAAAAAAGTAATCCTAAAAGGAAAATTTTGGAGAAGGGAAACTGCTTCAAATACAGCAGGCTACCATCACTTTTACTCTGATGCCTTGTAAACTTGGAACAATGTCAGCTGAGTCCTCAAAGGTTACATCAACTCTGATGAGCAGGTAAGATACAGGAGCCTTTAACTTACCTCTTTTATTGCCAGGCAACCAATTCAGGATTCTACATATGAAAATCTCGATCGCAGGAACAACGGTGGGGGCAGCCAGAGTTTGCCAACGCACTGAGCTCTAGCAACTCGCAGGTTTGAATTAGGACCATAACGCTTTCACACATTTCCCTATTTTCACCTCCCTTTTGTTACCTTGAGAGCAAAGCAGACTACGGTTGTGAGCCTTTCAGCCGGCATGTGGATGTTTAACTGCTGACCTCCGGGGCACAGAGGATGTCAGCCGGGTCATGTTGCCCCTATTGGCTGTGAAAACACAGACCTCATTGAGAGAAAAGGAGGGAAGAGAAGAAAAAGAGAGTTAGAAAAGGAATGGGATATCCATTGCAAATGAGAAGAGGAGTTAACATGTCCACACCAATTGACCCGCGTGGAGCGTCCACGACACCGCTGAGCGTTAAGCAGAATTTTTTATTGTGTTGGCTCCCTCCAGCATTTTCCAGAAGTTGTTTTAAAACTATTTCCCCTTGAAAAACTTGGCAAAGCGCATGCAATTTAGCAAAGCCACCAATGCAGTGAGTTTAGAGATTGAGCTTCAGCTGTTTTTCTGATGCGAAGAAAAAGTTAGCTGGAGTTTTTTTTAAATGGGAAAACATTTTTTTTTTTTTAACTCTTCTATCTTAGAAACTTCTGAAGGTATTTTCTCCAGCTTTAAAAAGAAAATCTCCCCTGAGGCAGAGAAGGAATTTAAGCCCAAAAAGAAGTTTTCAGAAAGCTGCAAAGATGGAGAACAGGACATTTGAATGGAGATCTTCTTGTAACCATAACTATAGTAGTCACAACTGTTGGATATTGTGTATAACCACATACACGCACGCATGCATGCACAAATGCACACACGTGCAAGCACACGCACACTGAACTCATTATAATAGTTGGATTTACAGGCTATATTACAGTAAGAGTAAACTTGTATTAATCTTATTTACTTATTTGTTTATATACTTATGTATTATTTATACAGATAGAGAGTATAGCTGGTCAATTAAATTCTTCCTTTTTTTCAAAGAACTGCACCTTTTGGACTAAATAGAAATTCTTGCAAAAAATGTTCACACCTCTAAAACTGGAGGGAAAATGTCAAAATACCATGAATTGGGGGGCCAAAAGGGGGGGAAATGAAAAGTCTTTACGTTATCAAAAATAAGACTGTTCTTTTCTCGAGTGAAATCCCAAATTGTGTAAAAAAATGCAATTAAATTTGTCAGAGAAAAAGAAACAACCATTTGCCAACTATAATGTATCTGTATTACATGAAAAGGTTCCAGATGCGTTCAGTACTCACCCTTAAAAAGACCACAGGCAAGAAGATAAAGATTTTTTTGCAGCAACTCAGACACACCTGTTAATGATACACTTCAATATCATCATGCCTAAAAGCCTCGAATGAGAATCTGCAAGGTGTTCTGTCGGTGCCGGGAACCGGTGCCATTAGCTCTACAAAAAAGATACACACAGAGAAGGGAATGGACATTTTTCAGTAATTTCTGTGACTTTTCACTATTGACTTCATTTGCTCAATGACCATTTGCCATTCGCACTCCCAACATCCCCCTTATTTCTCTAGGCATATTTTATTGCCCATCTCCCCACAAAGAACTGCAATATTTGATCATCCTATTTGGCTCAACAACAAGTAGCCAGAAGCACACCCTTCCTATACATGCAAAACACTTGCACGTAGCGTGCGACAAAAGGACTAGGCCATGGATTCTGAGAGGTGTGAGATGTGCTCGAACCTAGAGAGAAGTACTGTGATTTGGGTTTTCTACTTCACTGGATTAGCACAAATAGCTGCTATTCATACATTAGCAAACTCTATGTCCTTCTACTAGCTATTGAGCCTTCATAAGAGTTAAGTCTCTATTTCATTGCAAGAGAGGGAGCAATTAGATATGGATATAGTTCAGGTTTCATAGATGTTAGGGGCTGGAAGGGACCTTACAGATCATCGGGTCCAGTCCCCTGCACTTGGGCAGGAAAGACTGCTGGGACCAGATGACCCCAGCAAGATGGGCATCAAGATGGTTTTGGAAGGTTGGGCTTTTCAAAAGCCAAAAATACTGATACTCAGTCAGAAGTGTACAAAACTAAGCTGCTTTTATTTAGAACAATATGAATATTGAATATTCAACGTTCATGCCTTCCCCACATTTTTAGCTTTATATATTTATACTTCAAGTACAGCTTTGTCCATAAAAACCCAGAAGTGAAAAGGGTACATTGCACATTATTCAGAAAAGCGAGTGCTATGGTTGAAATGAGCCATATGAGCGTTTGTGAAGAGGACGCGTGTAATTTCTGTGCATCTTTTACTGTAACAAAGTGCGCCACTCATTTGGGGGAAAAATTCACAATTGTTTTATGAAGAGGATTAGAGAGCTCTTGAAGCAAGTCAGAAGTGAAACGCAAGAAAAATACCATGCCTATTTTTAATGCTCTGACTGATAAAAGTGAGCGTCACAACAGCATCAGGAGATAATCCGTTACTTTGGCCGACAACGATAAAGCAAAGCAAGCAAAAAGTACGCTGCGATTGTCCTTATATTTAAGTTACCATTTGCTCATATGATCTGGTCCAATAATCAGGTTTTATTGGCAAGGCATTCATTTCAACGAAATTTGCTTACCTCGCACACGTTCAACCCGATTGTGCCAGATACCTCTCTGAGTCCCAGTTCTCTCCCTGCTTCCCCCACGACGGACCTTCTGCTGACTTACTCCAGAGGCCAACTGAAACCTCCCTTGTGCTGACTCCGTTACATCCTCACTATGATCCGCCAGTCCCATGCTCCTCTGGTCACACTTTGGGTGAGGAGTTATAGCAGGCAAGCGGGGCAACTCCAAGTCATTGCAGTCCCTCTGGGATGTAAAAGGTATCGTATCTCTGAACCAAGAGTTTGAGTTTTGCATTTCTTTTTGTTTCAGACCAATACGGCTACCAAATACATCCCAGATATCACCCACAAAACTCTTGCCCGTCAGCCATACGTCAGTCTGATCCGTTGTTTGGACATCTATGCTGGACTCTCCTTTTACTGTCATAGATACAAAAGCAACACAAGTGAGAAAATAACCCCCCTTTGCCATCCTTATATGGCATAGTCAGCCTAGACATGCTTTGCAATGTCCACTTGCAGGAGAAATTGAAATAAATCACCTAGCCTCAAGCACATTTGCTGAAACAAAGTTAATTATAGTATGTGTTACCACCAAGCGACACAGGGCTTTACCCACGATTTCCAATGCATAAATATAACCTACTTCCCTCTGGTTGGCTATACCTCTCACTGACAACCTCATCCAGGGGAAGGGCTATTATTACAGTAAAATCTCATTAATTTGTCCCTCCAGGGGGATTGGTAGGGGTGACTAATGATCCCTGAGTGACTAATTACCAGTAGTTAATGACGACGTAATAACTAATTATTAGTTAATGACTAATTACTAGCACTTAGTCACTTTCAACTTTTCATGAGATGTGTTTTGCACGCCATCTCAAGACAGAAAAAATGATTTTTGAGAGGCATAATGAAGAAAAATCTATATATTACAATTTGCACTTGGAACTGTTGTAAGCAGTCTGGCTCACTATAGGAGAATTGTGTAATTATACAGGTGGGTAATTAATGTGCAGCTTCTTGCCAAAAAAAAAAGCAGAGTGCCTACTGATTGTGATTGGATGGTTAGAATGGAGTACAATAATTGAAGATTGTTGCCTTGCGCTCTCATGTACACATTGCCAAAATAGAAGTTAATTCACCAAAACGGAACAGCTATCCGGTGCTATTAAAGGTTTGATCAGTGCTTTGGAGGGTGCAGGTTGGCATATTTTCAATGCGCTGCTGTATTTTCTTGCCTGCCACATGCCCCCAAATAAGACACGCACCTTGTTTTTGGTAGGCAAAATGTAGAAGAGATGTTTCCCATCATGATCAGCCACGTGACAGAACGCCTGGAAAGCTTGGTCCCGGGAGACCTTCTGCGAGAGACAGCAGGAACTTACTGGTGTAGCAAGACAAGGCCCCAGACCCTTCTCAGGGCAGCAGGAAGACTTACTTCTTTACTGTAAATAGTTCTGTATACAAGTTCCTGTAAATAGTAAAGTGTTGTTTCCATACCACAAGCCTCATCCAGATACTACAGACTGCATGCAGAATCTCACCTGTCCTAACCCAGCTCAATTGCTGCTCCAGGCACGAACTCCAGTGCTCAGCCACTAGCTCTTGCAATTCCTTTGCAGCTGTGAAATGGTTAACGCTGGCCTCCTCCCCTTCTGCTTGCTGGACATTTTGGTAGCCATTGGAACATAGCATCTCCATGCTTCTATTCCAGAGAAGAAAAATCAGCTTCCTTGCTTAAGACATGCACACCCCAATTTTGGAGAGCTGACCTTTTTTTGGAAGGGGAAAAATGTATGTGATATGCAAATAAATACCGTATTTATCAGGAGCACGCATAGGCATGTACGCTTGGAATGACTGTGCTTTTACTGGTGATTACATTAACCAAATCAACTCCAAATCAACAGGACTGTGGGGGACCAAGCACACCAGCAGCAGTAATGAGTTATCCTAGTGACTGCTGACCCAAATTTTACTGTATTTCTTGAACGCCCTGACCTCTGCAGGACTTTTCCCAGCAACCCCTGCAGACCCAATCATTTTAAAGGCAGTAAGTTGTGTGTTTGCTTAAAATTCCAAGAAGTATACGGGTCTTATTATTTGCTTAGTGTTGAAAAAGCATTACTTTCTGAAGACAGACACTAATAGTATAATCAGTGTCACAAACTCCAGGAAGACATGGAAAAACTGCAGCATTTTCAGAGCAATAAGTGTGGAAGGAAATGAATTATGGAGGAATGTTTTTAAAAAAGCAAATATATAGTAACCTCATTAGGTAATAATTACTCATAGCCTTCATCAAACCTGAAGGCTGCAAGTCTGAAAAAGGGAAAGGTCCTGGTTAGGATTGCACTAGGGAATACACAGTTTAAAACGTTAGAAGACTTGGGCATTAAGGGAGTATTTGGAGGAGGAAAGGGAAGTCAGGAGCTTATGGTGCGTGGGATACAGGGGTTCCTTCCAGCTACGTAGAAAAGCTTGAGAGATCATAAAGAGATACTTAGGAGTGTACACACAGGGGAAGCAAAACTTCAGAACGTATGTCTGAGGATGTAGTAGAAAGAGACAGAAGTAAGGTCAGAGCTGCAGGTAAAGATGAAGCAGAAGGTAGGAAGCTAGGGATGGCACTTTTGAAGGGTGAGAGACAAGGCCAGAGCACCAAGAGAAAAATCAGTTCCACAATAACCGCATCTTTGATGGCCAGGAAAAGGGAATGGTGGGACACAGGAAGAGCAGGGTAAAGACTGCTGAAGTCAAGGCAGGTTATGAATTAGCCCGATGTCCGTGTTCTGGTAGGGACACAGGAAGAAGGGATTTTGGTCTTAGCACAGACAAATGGCAGAAGTCAGCACATCTGGATGAGATGGATAGAAGAAAAAGGCAAGCATGACATCAATGAAACAAGCAAAGTCTGGGGCATTTTACTGTGATGGAAAAATAGTATTTCTGCCCTTCCATTCCTGGGCTTCTGCCACCCACATAACACAGTATTGTGTGATGTAAACGCAAGGAATGGAATATGGAAAGAACTAATCCAAATCCAGCAGGGGTGCACCGATAAGACATTTTTGGGGCCTATACCAATATCTGATTTTTAAGGAGGCGCATTGGCCAATACCGATCCAATTTCGATACGAGAGGCAGCTCTCCACGCTGTAAGTCTGTTGTGGTGGAAGGGGAAGAGGGAGGGAAGGGGCATGAGGGACAGATCAACACCCCCCCCATGGTGAGGAAGGGGGCAGGGGCAGGCACTGCCCAGCCAGGGTGGGACAGGGTGCTCATGGTGGGGAGGGGACAGGACGGGACGGCTCCCACCACTGCTTGCACCCCGGGAGGGCAGGGGGGCATGCCCCTGGATCTGCGCAGGGTGGGCAGGCTGCAGCTGCGGGCTGAAGCCAGGGCTGCGTCAGGTTCTTCTCGCCAGGTTCTGGGCTTGGGGCAGGGCTACAGAGGCAGCTGCAGCCACCCCAAATTTCACCATAGCTCCCTCCCAGTGCCACTGCCTGCCCACCCGGCGCAGCCCCAGTTCTTCCCATCTCAATCCCTGCCTCCCCCCATGTGCTGGGAAGAGCCAGGGCTGTGTTGGCCACACAGCAGCAGCAGTGCTGGGAAGGAGCTATGGCAAAATTTGGGTTGGCTGCAGCCACCCTCACCACAAGGGTGTCTTGATCTGCAGTCCCATGCCCCTTCCCTCCCTCCTTCCCTTCCACTACAACAGACTTACTAGCTGGAGGCAGCTCTCCACGCTGCTGGGCTGTGCTCCCCGCTGCAGCTGCATGCACGCATGAGCATTTATCAGCCAAATTATCGCCCCCATCGGGCTGACTTCAGATACAGCGAATTTTCTTTATATCGGTACTTATCCGATATCAAACTGATGTATCAGTGCACCTCTAAAATCCAGGATGCCAGATATCAGAAACTCCCAAAGTGCCCATCCAATTTAGTAACAAAGAGCCTTTACCATGAAATACACTTGCATCTCCTGGCTCCTTCCCGTGGCTTAACAGAAATAGCCTGAATTACTTGATTTTCAGTGTTTATTTCACAGGGTCTTTACAGACTTAATACATTATAAATACACGATTTGTAAAAACTCAACAGCTGAAACAATAGTTTCTTTTAAAAGTGCGTGTCAAATACATACATAATATTTCTGTGCTTTCACATTTTTTATGACTGATTGGAAATTGAGTCTAAAGAAAACCATAAAACACGTGCCTTAAGTCTAAAAACCAAACAAACAAAAAGAGCAGCTGAATTTGTTTTTCCAGTTGTGAAGCTTCCAAAAAGGTAATGTAGTGATATCTGGCTAATGCAAACAACGAGGATCACTGTATATATGGACTGGTAAATACAGAATAATACTAAGTCCTTGTGGAGAGCAGGTATGGTCTAAAGACTCAACTGACACAGCTTGCAAAATCTGGCAAGAGGAAAGAAAGGGAAATAAAAGAAATGAACTGACTAGTTTTCTAATGCTAAAACCAACCAGAAGTGCAATATTTGTCAGCATGCCAATGATCAGGGAAGATGATATAGGTAGTACATATCCTTTGTCAGGTGATCAGAACCGAATGCTTTAAAATGAGATCATATGTTGAACTTAAAAGGCATGAATAAAATCACAGAGTAATTGATGGGGAAAATGTGTTAAGGTTCCCTGGCAGTGATGAGATTCTTAAGGCCATTTGAAACAATCAGATGCTATTCAGGAAAATAAACTGGCCAAAGTAAAGCAACCACAGCCTGGAAGATCTGTTCTTCGCTTCCCTAAAGGAAGGAAGCTTTTTTAATAATGCACTCAAAGAAGGCAACAAAAATGATGATCATTCATGACGCTGACTGAGACAAGTTTACAGGCCTGGGGCTCATGCTTTGGCAACGGAATCTTAACGAGAAATCATCAAATTAAGAATCGGTGCCTCTCCCAGTGTCATCTTAAGCCCTCCAATATCAATGTACCCAACTAACAAGAAGGGAAAAAATAGAGCAGTTTCTCCAGGTTGGTGAACTCGGGTATAAAACCACCAGCCTACTCAAAATTAAGGAATTGGTGATTTAACATGAGCACCTTCTCTTTACTTTCCTTTCTACATATTTGAGATCTAGAAACTCAAGTTCTAGAGTTTATCTGAAATAAAGCACCAGGGACTTGGAAGGCTCATTTCTAGGTAGCAATATGGAAGCAGATGTATTAATTTTTGCAAGTTAGGGAAAAATCCCAGTGCTAAGTTAACACTTTAGCCACCACTTTTATGAAATGGGGAAAAATGCAGAAGATTCCACTCAACTGCAGAGGTCTGTGACATCACAGAGAAGTTCACTTTTTTTTAAACACTATATCCATGGATATAGTGAGTTTCCAATGTTCGGGGTCAGTAAGATAAGGTTGAGAGGCGCAATGGTTAAACAGTAATCTGCAACTGTTTTACATGCAACCTTCAAGTTCGGATTGGCCCAAATAACGAACGCACTCTCAGAAGAAAAAGGCACAAGGCAAAAAGCAAAGAAACAAACAGATACTACATCTGAAACAAAGGCAAGCTATGATGTCTCTCAAAATCCATACAGCCATTCTCAAGTACGTTTTTTAGACTTGTATTACGGACAGAAGTCCATTCCAGTGAGTTTACCAGACAGAAACCAAGTAACTCCATAGGCTTAAAAAATGAAGTGCATGAGCTCACAATCAAATTAGCTTCAGGTGAGCCAGGGTCTGAATTCAGTGCACCAGATACTCTTCAGCAACTGCTGTATGCATGTTGTTACCCTGGAATAGTACAAGGTAGCTTATCCTTAGTGGGGGTAAGAGCATACATGCACAGCACTTACCACAGAATAGCTGACAGACTGTAAAATTCACATGCCGTAGCTTGGCTCGTGGTAACTTGTCTTTGTGCCCAAATCCTAAGAGAGTCTGAAACATGCCAATGTATGTTCCCTCTTTCCTCCCCCAACCCTTTTGATTCGTTTTAAGCAATTTATTTTGATTTACTGCAAATGGAGCTCAGCAAGTAAAAATTACTTGTGTAACAACAACTTCAAAATGTAAACCAAAGTAGTCCAAAACTGCAACAAGGTTTGCGATGGTCTCAGTTCTTGCTATCGTATGATGTCCAGGTAACGCACTTCTGGGTACAGCGTATTAATAAGGAGAGCCAAGAGATTTTTTCCATCTTGAAGACAATGACCTGGATGCTTGATAAACTGGGAAGCTTGGGAGAGCAGCTCTTGATATTCCATATACTGTTTGTTGGAGCCCATAGATTCAAGAGTAGTCAGTGCCTACAAGTATAGGGGAAAAGTCAGTTATAGCCGAGTATATTCTGCCGCTGTTTCTGCAGTTATAATGGGACAGGCCCTGAGCTGGTATCAAACATTTCAATAGAACATCAGAAGAACTAAACCAGCCGAGGATCTGACCCTATACCAAGTTCTTAATAAAACATTTGAAAAGTAGGTCCCCATGATCATGTAATAGTTGCATACATTGAGTGTAGTGCAGTAACAGCAGATTCAAATGACAATATTGTACCAATGTCGCTCCCTCTAAAGCAGATATCATGTTTCAAGGTTCATTAAGCAGACACATAATGTATATTTCCAGCATGTGGCAAAGAGCTGATCTTCACATTGGTTTTAACTATCAGTGTATACAGACACACACAGATACGTACACATTATGTGCATCTCAACCATTGATCATATTACATACATATATTATATAATGTATATAATCTTTTATTAAACCAACTAAAAAGTTGGAAAAAAGTTCTTTGCAAGCTTTTGGGCACAAACCCTTCGTCAGGCATTGGGAGACTGGTGGTGTTAGGTGTTCTCCGTGGTAGAAAAGAACATATGACATCAGCAGTCTTCCTATAACTGACGAAAGTTGTTTGTTCCCAACAGCTTGCAAAGAACTTTTTTCCAACTTTTTAGTTGGTCTAATAAACGCTATCACATCTACCCAAGCAACCTTGTCTGCCTGTGTCCTTAGACCAACATGGCTACAACCAACAACCCTGCAGGCTTCTTTAAAAACATTCAAAGGGACACTGTTGAATTAAAAACCAGATACTAAAAAGAAGTCTCTTGCTTAGACTAGCAATTGCACACATGATTGATTAATGCCTGAAGAATTCCCAAACAACCATCCTTTACTTTTCATTCATTCTGGGGCAGGAAAATGGATTAGTCAGCTTCATTTTCATTTCCAGTCAATTCACTTCCCAGTTCTCCTGAATTAGCACATCCATGGCAATGCAGTAAAAGATACTTCTATTAGTCTAAGTCCTTTAAATGTCTGTTTTCATAAAATATAACCACTTAAAGTACCTGGTTCTCAGTCTTTTCCCCTGGCAGCCCCATAGCTGGGCTTGTAAACTCACATTTCTGATCTGAGCCTAACTTCTATAACTAAATTCTGATATGCTTACGGCTCCTTTCATTAAGGGCTACAATGCCATACTGGATTCACTCATGTGGGAATTGCTGCTTTAAAGCAACACTGTTAATGGATTTTTTTTACCTCCTCCTACCTTACATCACTGTGTTCAAATGTCCCTCAACTCAGGGCTTGGTGTTATGAAAATGTTGCATTGCTTTGGCTAAAAGAGCCATTTTAAAATGCTGACTGAAAAAGGCAGTGCAAACACACTTAACTGAGTTTAAACCAGGTGTCTGTTGCTTTAGCTTAGTCAAATATTAATCAATTTTATCAAAACCAAAATAAGCCATTTCTGAACAAAAATAAGAGTGGGCACAAAGTGTATAAAGTATCTACTGATTTAACTACAACTTGAAGTGGGTTTTACATAGGTGCAACTCAGAGAGAAGCTCAGAACAGCTCTAAGCTGTCAATAAATGGAAAACAAAAACATCTTTTGTACTTGAAGTCCTCAGAAGAGTTACTTTTGACTCTCATAATTTAAGTAAAATACTAATTATAATTATTGAACTAGTAAAACAGCTCGCTTCTCTCTCTCCTCCTTCCATATGGAACTTTTCTCTGTCAAGTTCCTTTGGTTATAATAGCTTACATTTATTTTCACTTAAGTTTTTAAACTTCCTACTAAAGGTTCTAAGACTTATAACAAGGCAAAGTATTCTTGCTATATAACAAGGGCTGAGAAATCAGCTTGGCCGAGGAAACTCACTTCCCTGGCATATGTCACCTTCATCCTGCTCTCTCTCAAGATGTTGTTCATTTGCTATATATGCTGTTCTTCAGAACAAAGGCAGAATACATGCCTGGCAGTCCTGAGAAGTAGCATCAAGCAGTGCAATAGCTGGTGATGCAAACATTCCCCTCCAGGCCAAAATGGGATCAGCTAATTGCTTTTAAAATTCAGAATTTAGACACTGGTGCAGACCGAAAATGACAGAAGGTCCACAGAGGGCTATATCTGAATTGGTATCCAGTTCCCATTAAAATCTGGCCTCTCAAGGGAGAATTCAGCTTGAATACAGATTTGCAATAATTCCTACGAGTGTTACGCTGCAAGCTGGTAGGCAAGTACAGAGGAAGAGGGCATGCAACGAAACTGGTGACAATCATGTCTCTACCTGCTGGGCTCTCTGCGACAGGTGCAGTTCTGAGCCAGGCTTCAAACGGATTTGATTCTCTGTAGGAATCTGCACCAGGAGGAAGGCAGACATGCTGCGGGCGACCACGCGGAACCTTGAACATAAAATGAGCATCGTAGTTATGCCAAAAGTAGCACCACCTAATTTCTTCCGTGAAAGGGGGATGGCAGAAGGTTTATTCTACTGATTAGTATACTGCAACTGGTTTCTGCTTTAAAAACATTACAAATAAAACTGAAATATCCCATTAGTATTAATAATAGCCTCAAATCACACCAAATTCCTTTTCCTCCTCCATTAACATTTTTTGGGAGATCTGTATTACTAAAAAGACAAAATACAGTCCCAGACCCATTCAAGTGCATGGGAGTTTGTCACTAGTTTCAGTGGTATAATGTGTCATCCAAAGAGACTCCTCACAAGCACAAACTTAACTTTAAGCTTAAGTTCTCTGCCTGGCATTTTTTCACGGTTTTCTGTATATATTTTGTCATCTTATTACCAAGCTCACTCTCTCTGAAGAAAAGAAATTGCTTAACTTCTAAGTTCTCTATTTCTTTGAACCTGGTTTCAAATGTTTCCCAACTCCGCAAGGATAATACAGGAAAAAAAGGGTGAAACAATGAATGGACACAAGCTGCTAATGAAATATTCTGGCCAATTTCCATGGACAAAGTAAGTGAGCCAGGTGCAAAAGTGTTTCCTTTTTGATGGGGCTTCTGAAAATAAAATCAGAGAACCAGAACCACAACTGCATTTTCCCTTCCTTTTTCTACCATAAACCAGGCTTATATCTTGGTCCTAATCTGATCCTAAACTCTCTATAGCATCTCTAAAACAGGTCCAAAACAACAACGCAAAACTTTGGGAAAGCTTGCATTCAGATGCTAACATTGCAAAGTGGTTCTATCCATTCATAAAGCAAACAGATTCTTACCTGGGTGACAAAGGAGACTTCCTGCCCAGCCCAATGACACCCAGTATCCCAGAACTCAGCCTCTCTTCAGCCAACTGATTCTGCCTGCCTTGTATTGAGAGCAATATCCGGATGATGGATTCAATCAGGATGGCATCATTCTGATCCGTCTGGATTAAGGATAACTGCAGGGCTTTATGCCACCAGAGAAACAGCTTGGCCTCTTCCTTCACTGAGCTTTAAAACAAGGAGGGGAGAAAAAAAAAAAAAAAGGAGGAAGAGTTTAGAAACTTCAATTTTCCTTTTCCCTTGGTTACAGAACTATCCTTTTCCCTGCTGGCCCACTGAAGTGTTTAGTTGAGATGTCTGGCAAGAACCGTTCAAAACACGCTAGCCTGGAATCACTATATTCTTACGCTAGTCACTGTACTGGTCAACCCCAAAAGTTATGGGCAGGATACAGAAGGTTCAATGGTCTGTAGGTGGTCAGACTTGATGATCAGAATGGTCCCCTTTGGCCTTAACTCTAAGAATAAGTGGTATTGCTAGTACAAAGGGTGACACCAGTATAATATTTCGTGCAAGAGCAAGAATTAGGTCTTTACTACTTGTTCTTTGCTTTATTTACACAGATTTTGAACTTTAAGAAGCAAGCGATTCAGGCTTTTTACTTTAATTGCCAGCAGTGGAAACACTGAAAGCTGCTGCTGAGCAGAGCACAAATGGTTCCTCTGTGGTTATATTTTTAAGTCTTTCCCAAGTCGTCTGTGGTTGCAGCCAAAATCAACGAACTCAGATTTTCCACAGAAGGCATCACATGAGATATCTGCATCAGGCAGTGCTTAAATAATTCTGTCTGGTCCTTTTACCAGTAACAAATCCTCAGCCAAGCTGAGAGATGTGGAAGAGGCTTTCAGCTTTGGATCAAAGACCAAACCAGCCTCAGCCTACCATCTTTTTCTCAAGTCAGCAACAAATGACTAGACCTAGGGGGTCCTGAGGATAACACAAAGAATGAAAAGACTTGCTAAAGTATATTAATTACAAAGAGAGGAGCATGAGCTTTACTGACAGGAAGTCTATCACATTATATTCTGTCTCCTTAATCACTAACAAGTTTGCCAAAAGTCTGTACATATGGGTCAAACAGCCTGCAGTACCCTGATCCATTCTACATTTAATTAAAAAAGAAAAATGATAAGCTAAGATCTCACAAGATATAGCACTGTATGGCACTTAACAGCTTCCAAGTTCTCAATTATTTAACTCTTATCATAACCCTGCCATGTAGCTTTCATCCATGTTTCACAGAGCTACAAGGAGAGAAAAAAGTGGCCTTAATTTCAGATGCCCAACTGGAAGCATTGGGAGTGGATTTCTTTCAAAACCTACTGATGATCTCCAATTAACATAAGCACCTTTAAAAAAAAAAATCAGCTGCATCAAGTTTAATATTCAGAATGTGACAAATCCTCCAAAATAAGCTAAAAATCACTTGCTGAAATATCTAGGAAAGAGAAAACTGAGGGAAGGGTGCTAAGTCTTCAATGGCCTGAAAAGTGGTTATGGAAAGGATGGCAGAAGACTATTCTCTGTGGCTGCCTGGGATAGGACAAGATATTATAGGCTTAAATTACAGGAAGGGACATTTAGGTTAGATATTGGGAAGATCTCTCTTACTATAAGGGTAGTTAAATATTTGAACAGATTAGCTAGACAGCTTGTGGAATTGCCACCCTTGCAAGTAGTTGGAGAAGGTTAGATAAACTTCTGTCTGGAATGGTTTAGACAGGGGTGATGATCCTGCCTCAAGAAGGGCTCTGGACTAAATGGCCTCTGGAGATCCTTTCCAGCCCTACTTTTCTATTGTTTTGTAGATCAGAGGCTGAGCTGGAGTGAGAAAGTCAGGTGATACACTTGTACCCAGACCAAATGGCTGCACTGATTTTCTTCTCAAAACACGATGAGATCTGCTGATGAAAAAGCACGATATAAGAGCTGGGCATCATTACTGTCAACCAAAAAAATTTAACTACCTTGGATACACTTGCTCCAACCATTTGCTGACAGTCCGCAGCATTTTCAGTTCATTGGTCAGAGTCTGGTCAGTGTTTAAACACTGAAGCATGTAGACATACAGGGTCAGATAGCTCCCCAGAGACAAACACTCCTGCAGAAATTCTTCCATTGTGAGTTCAGGAACTTGAAGGGAAGCGAGTATGGGACCCCAGCCTAAGTTCTGGTTGAGAGGAAATTCTTAAAACAAAGTGAGAGGAGAGAATAAATGCAGAGTAAGATGCATTTGCTTAACTAGTTTTAGGACAGGGTAAAACTTAAAATCTGACTATATCAAAAAAAAAAAAAAATGCACACCATGGCAGCTGTTCTCCAAAGCTTCAAAATAGTTAACTCAAGGCAGCTGGAGATGAACACAAAATTAGTAGGCTGGTGGCGTTTCATCTCACTGGAGGTCAAGGTGGGACATTTTCTAGCCTCACACGAGTATTAACTTAATACATTCTAGAGACGGGGTAACAGGGTCTAAGGATCTCTCTCGAGTGGAGTTAAAATTTACAGCATGGAATCGGATGGCAGGCACTCTGGTTTCAAAGAAATTACTTTAACAACCTAGAGAATTTGATAGAGCACAGATGCTTAGGATTTTTTTTAACTAGCCCACAGAAACCCACACAAGGGACATAACTGCAAGAATAGCTGTAGAAACTTCCAGAGGAGTTATCCTTCTCTATTAAATCCCGTAATTTTTTCCATAAAAGATTCTCTGTAATGCAAAAGTCTCTCTCCACTAGAAAAAAAGAATAGATATCTATCACAGAGAACAAGCTGATTTTACTAAGTGGCTCATGGACAAAAAAGCAATTCTAAGAACACCACCACTTTCCATGACTTCTCTGTCTAGGTTAGGCTGCAGATGCACACACGGAGAGTTTTTAACTGAAATGAAATTAAACCAAAAATTAAAGCTATTGAGTAACCTGAAGCTATGACCTGAGCAGTTATTTAGTAGACATATGAAAATGGTTATTTAGACTTAGCTCAGAACGGACCATGAATGACAGAGCGAGAAGTTGTCTCTTACCTTCACTGAAGTAAGCTGCGATGCAAGCTTCGGTAGTCTCTGCCATATGGCGGACTGATGCCAGGCTCTGACATGCAGCTGTGAGAAGGGGCAACACTAGGAGACCGTGCACTTTCGTATCAGTCCATCTTCGTAAGCTGCCCCGCAGCGACTCTGCGGTTGTAACGCTGGCGTTATTCATCATCATCAGGGCTTCTGTAAAGAGGCTGCTGAGTGCCATATGACGAGTCTGCATATCCATGTCTGAAAAATCAGAAAAGGGGGAGAGGAGCGAACAGGAATGAGGAAGGTCTTCTGCCTCAAGCCTGAACCGAGACCCAGGCAGATCAATTTTAATTCTTGCCGTTGCAGCAGATTTACTGCGTGACCAAGGACAAGCTCCTAACTTCAGCTCCCAATCTATAAAATAGAGATGATAATCCTTCCCTAGAATGCACTGGCAGTCCATAAATCAGGGCATACTCCTCAGGGTTGAGACTATTTGTTCATATAGCACTTTGCACAACCAAGCCCTAATTTCAACCGGGGCCTCTTCATGCTTCTCTATAACAACTACATTTAGTAGGAAAGTATACTTAACTGGGCTCTAACTCAGGAGAAAAAAAAAAAACTTGATTATATAAAAATAAAAGTAATGCAAACCCTGCAATGGAGCCATAAGGAGTTTTAACGCCACAATTAGAAACATGGCCAGTCACCCCTGAAAGTCTAAGACACCCAAAGCATGTCCTGAGATTTTAAATATATTTTGCTTAAACATCCCAGCCCTTGTTCAGGTTTCAGACCCAGAATCTCTCTTTTCATACTGGCTATCTAGTTCAAACTAATACTTGAATATACACGGCTTATAAGAATATCTTTAAGGCAGCATACACTTCAAGTGCGTAAAGCTTGTGATTCTTCTCCCAGAATTGTACTTTTCACATCAGGAAATTAAATGTGGTAATGTCATTTTTACAAACCGATACATACTAATGCCCTGGAAGGAGTATCCCTTTCAGCCTGGTTCAGCAGGGATGCAGCCAGCTAGGTCTGGAAACACTGGGATTTCTAGCTTCACAGCCCTGTGCTCAGACCGCCACATTAAGACATGAGGAATTTTACCAGACATCTGCAAGCCATGAGCAGATAGGAAAAACGAAGGCTCCATCTGAGCAAAGTTTTGGGGCAGTCCAGCTCTCCCCATCCCAGCTGCTGGGAAAAGGGAAGGTGCTGTCATTGGAGGCTCCTCTAAGGAGGTCCACCTTTTTTCTATCAGCTCCTAATTTTCAGGTGTCTGATGAATCAGATGCACACCACCTTGCTTTTCACTTGTGAAAAAGTGCATCTCTCCACATATTCCAACTGCCCTTTCCCAATGTCCCCTTTTCTGGTGGGTGCTGCAAGAGGTAGAAATCTCGCTCCTCCTGCTTCCAAAAACCATGCATGTGTATATGTGCACACAACCCTACCTCTTCTATGATGTCCTGTTTGTGGGATCCCTTTTCTACGCTTCTCTGCAAACCTTCCAACCCCCTTTAAAGAGGGCAGTTTGCCTACACTAGTATAAAGTATGGTTTGCCATAACATGGGTAGCCAATTCTCTGAGTATTTTACTGGTGTGGTATACTGTACAGTATTATCCACTCTCATATTGCAGATTCTTTTACATTTTCCTGGGTGCCTTCTGTGTGGAATTTTTTTCTTAAAACTCCATCTCTTCCAGGTATGAGGTGATTATATGAGGGTTTCAGTGTTCATTTAAAAATATGCAAAAAGGCAACTTGAAAACATGAACGATGAGTTCAAACACCAGATAGCAAAGAAAAACCCTCCAAAAAAGTGCTATTTTCTACATCTCTCGGTTTTTAAGCTGATTTTTAGCTTCTCATTCACCATTTCAGCAGTGAGAATTCACCACAATGTACATTTAACAAGCCTCATACCAGATCACGGTCTTCTTTCAAGCTCTACCTCCAATACAATTATCTGCATCCATCTGTTATCTCCTTATATGCAGACTGTAAGCTCTCGGGGGCAGTGACTATCCTTTTGATCAGTGTTTGAACACAGATGTAGTCCTGGTCTACTATTAGGGCTCCTATGCACCACAGTAATACAAATAACTAATGAAATTACATGGTCAAGAGAGCCAAATATCTATGCTGGAACTATCCAATGTACTGTAAAAGCAGTAAATAGTTTAAAAATGTAGCTACATAAAAATGACATAGCCTGATAACCTTAATAGTCATGTTGCTCTCTTAATACCTACCCGGAGGGTTAAAGATGACAATATCATCTAAGACTTTGGACATTTCTTGCTCCAGAATCGAAAGGGTTATTTTCCCATTTTGTTCCAGGGTGCTGAGGAACTGGACCACCTGCTTAACATAGGCTCGGCATTTCAGTGTCGCATCCTGTTAATATTTTAACAAAAGTAATTACACCCTCAGTACTAGTCTTATGGACCACAAGGCCACACAACATGAGAGACCACTAGAATATAATCCCAAAGAGGCCAGAGGCTTTCCAAAGTCATCTGTCAGTACTTACAAGATGTATGTGACTGTCAGAAGCAGAACCGAAGCCAGCTGAGATTTTCAAGAGTTTCACTATCAGCTCGGCTGCAGTGTCCTTGGTGAGAATGATGGAAGGAGGATAATGACTGCTAAAGTAGTTGATGATGCTCTGATAAGAGGTGATGCCCACAAGTTGCCAGGGAAGGGAGCTTGTCTGTCCAAGGAGGTTAATTAGTGGTGACTCCTGAAGATTGAAAAAAAATTAGTTATAAATTCTTTTTACCAATATTCGTAACATCAGTGGGGTAAATCAATCTAGATCATTTAGATTAGATCAGAGGGGATTCCCAGAGTGAAAATAGGATGCTATCTCTAACAAGGATACTTAAACCAACTGTCCCAGAACTTGGCAGAACCCCTGATGGCTGGCTTGCATGCACCTGCTCCTACTATATTTTATAGTTTAAAGCAGAACTGCAAAATAACCGGAAGGACTGCAAGACTGTGCTTCGTTCCAGGACTTCTTTTTTTTGAAGTTGGAAACAGAAGCCATGCTGACTGTATAAGCCAGAACACCTCGTGCCGCCGGATAAATGGAAGACTGATCTCTGCAGAGAGCTGACCAATAAGCCATGACAAAACTGGGAGATCCACAGTGCCCTCAAAGGTAGAGCTCAAGAGCTACAAAAGGAATAATGGGTAATACTGTGCAAGATTTAGCCTTACCAGTCTTCGGATTCTGCGAGGAACCTTTCAAAACCCACTGCTGCTAAATGCAGTGCCTGCAATGCAATTCTTTTCTCTATCAGACAAATAAAGGCAACCATAAAGTAGGATGTGGGTGCTGAAGGAACATCAGACATGAGAAAATCTCGACTATCAGACACAGAGTAAACTCCAAGACAGCCGGTTGGACAACATTCAGGGGATGCTGTGACCTCTGCCAAAGGAGTTGCACAGGCAGCTGGGCTGGCTTGGAGATGCCACTGGTCTTGGAAGTGCTGCATCAGTGTAACATGCTGCTACTTACTCCACAGGTGTTGCCTTGGGAATAATTTTATGGTCGGAAACAAGTATTTGTAGAAGCAACTGTATGTCTGCAGCAAAGGTGGTTGTAAATAACTTCACAGCAAACATGCTGGGGCTGAGGAGCAGATTGTTTTATTATATCATGCAATAAAAGCATAAAGGTCGAGTTTATTTATGTCTAGTTAGCGAAGAGATATTTCCACATTTATCTTTTTATACTCCTTGATGATTACACCTTGGATTCTGCATTGAAATGGCTCGCTTTTAGGTCCTTGTTTAATAACATTTTCCTTCTTTAAGCAGCCCTTTGTCTGGGGTGGCTGCAGATGTGGGCAGTATCCAGATTTGGCAGTCTAATTAGTCTATCATGAATATACCACAGGAAAATACAAATAATAAAAAAAGTTCAGACACATTTTTAAATGGAGTGGGGGAAGCATCTCCAAAAAGAGCCTTCCTTGAGGAAGGCAAAGATCACTGGTGGCGCCAGGGAACATGTGAGCCCACGAGATCAGAATCATCAGTGCCTGAAAACAGAGCTTTTATAGTATATGGAGCCTCTGCTTCCCCTACTTTAACTACAATAATTGTAATCAAGAGAAGTCCTGCAGCCAGGCAGGTCTGCTGTGCAGTTACTACGAGCAACCTGGCCTGGAACCAGCCCTCCAAGGTCACAGCAGGAGACTGAACAAAAAGATCAATACAGACATCCAGCCAGAGGCACAGCCTTTGCATGAACAAACAATTCTACCATGGGACCAGGGCAATCACAGGCCTGTGCATATTTGCATTTGTTACTGAGACAGCCCAGCAGAGACAGCCAGGATTTACATAATTGGTCCCAACCCTTCCCTGACATGGACACAAGTCGGGAAGACTAAACATCAGGGCTATGTGAAACGGCACCGTTCCATTTCGACTTGTGTTTTGAGGTTTCAAGGGAACAGCTTTTCGTTTTGAATTTTGTTTAGATTCAAAACCACTCTTCCGTTTTGTTTCGTCGAAACAGTGACGCCGTTTCGATGTTTCGCCCATAGGCTATAAAGGGGAAGCTCGAGACAGCCATCTCTCATCTCACCCTGGCAGGCAGATCAGGGGCCTGCAACCCCAGGAGGGCTGTGGGGGCTGTGCTAATCCTCCCATCATTGTGGGCCCCCGATCTGCCTGCCAGAAGAGGGAGGGAAGCCGAGTGCTGCCGCTGGGGACCGGGGAGCTGGACAAGGGAACTGAGCCCGATTGCTCAGTTCCCCTCCCCAGCGCTGCGATTGATCAGGCTGGGGAAGGCAACTCAGCCCAGCGAAGCTGAGTCCCACGAGGGTCCAGGAAATCAGGTTTGTACACAGCTACTCAGAGCCATCCTGGGGGGTTGTCACTGACTATAGGTGGAGACCATTTAAGGGATGATTTCTTGCAGAAGAGAACTGATTCTTCTGCAAGAAAGTTATATCAATGCCTACCAGGAAGATCTCCCTCATCCTACACTAACCTGAATAGCTGTCTGTCTCTCTCAGGTGCTGAAGACACTAACGAAGTCCCTTGAAAGCTCTTTTTGAAGAGGCTTCTGTCTCGCTATTTAAAAAAATATATACGCGTGCTTTTCTCATTATTTCTCAATCATTATAAAATTATGAATGGTGGGCTACAGGTATTCACCCATGCTGGCTTCCCCTCAAAACAGCACACACTAACCAGAATGGTTCCTGAAGTCTGGCAGATGGACTTGTGCGGGTATGAATACCAGCAAGCAATTCCAAAGTCAAAATAAAAAGTGGTCCCTTGACCAGTCAGCTGGTCTTTCATGAGAGTCAGTTTAGGAGGAACTTTCTGATGATGAGGGTGATCAGAACTGGAATAGGCCACCTGAAGAAGACCTGAAGCCTCCATCCTTGGAAACTTTCAAAAGCAGGTTTGACACTTAGCTAGGATGGTTTAGTTGCGGATGATTCTGCCTTGAGCAGGGGGCTGGACTAGATGACACTGTGAGGTTCCTTCCACCTCTACTTTTCTATGATCCTATGATCCCAGGGCTTCAAAACAAACATTGCCGTTTCACTTTCTATATATTCTTGCTGCACAAGAACTCTGGAAACAATACATTTAATGTATATGCTTGAAAGACAAGACACTTCCAGAAACAGGGATACAAAGGTGGAGAGAGACTCATTTAATTAGGGGCTAAGCTAACGAGCAAGACTAAAGCCATGGGCAGGCATTCATTTCTCATGGTAAGAACATCTGTGAAATTCCTACCACTAGAAAAACAGTCCAGGAATTGGAGCGTAAAAGTTCCAGCCCGAGGCTGGACAGATACACAGGCAAGCTTTCCAGCCACAGGGCACTACCAGGCTTCTCCATGAGTCACCTGAACCCTTAGGCTTTTCTCCCAGCACAAAGTGTAATGCCCGTCTATGGCTTAGTATGGCTACAGAGGATTCCAGACTTCACAAGTAAGGATCCTAAAACTATAAAAGGAAAAGCAATAACCAAAGCAGATTTATACAGTTAAAGTGGTTCTTTTACCCTCTAATAAAGCACTTACGCTCTACAACTCTGGAAAGCCACAGAATCCTCAACCACTCACTGCTTCTGCAACCACTTCTTACCCAGGGAAGTAATCGTTGTTCTCTTGTAAGCAACGCACGGTAGCCTGACAAGTTTTGGCACTTTCTGGAATACTGCTCTGTCCTACTTCTAACTGTAAAATTTATAGCTTCCCAAGTGAGAAAAATCTGCACCTTTATGGAGGGGAGGGCTGGGGTTTCCTCAGAAATAAGACAGACTTATCTAGCTGGATATATCAAAGTTTGCCCTCCTCTAATGCTGTGAATGCAGGTTGATTAAAAAATAATAGTGAAACTCAATTCAGAGACATCCTGGGCCTTTGTACACACCACGTTTTTTGCCCTTTGTTGCGCTGCAACGGCGTGACTGTTTGCACAAGAGGGTTTTCCAGGCACTTTAAAAGTCTTTCCGGCACATTAAAGTAAAACTCCTTGGACATAGTTTAGTTTGGCTCGCTGCAAATTAAAGCGTCACATCCATGGATTTGTTACATGCAAACACAAAGGCACTCAAAGACATGTAATAAGCCAGTTGGCACTGAGACTTTTTTGTACTTCATCCCTTAGAATTGCTTCCACTTTTGAACTGCTTCTGCTTTTTTTTTTTTATGCCATTTGCCACCTCTGTGCTCCCACACCTGCGTGGCAGGGCATGGGGTAGGAGGAGCAATGCTGGACCTTCCTGCTCTCCTGTGGCACCAGCTGGGGACTGGACTTAATTCATTGGAAAACCAAGTGTGTGCAAACACTGATGCGATGCTCCAAAGCTTAATTTGTCTAGAAACCTACTGTGTGCAAAGACTGATGCAACACTCCACAATAAGCCAGTTTAAATTTTATAAACCTATTTAATTTAATGAGGATTAAACCCCATGGTGTGTACAGACGCCTCATGACAAATGCAACACTGATAAAATACAAAAACATATCAATACTTATTCTCACAGAACAGACCAAAATAATGAAACATTCTTATTACACATGATATAGGGAAGACTGTGGGGGAACATCCAGACAGTTAGCACACCCCACGCAGTCAGACTCCTAATTCACAGGTATCCCGAGAGATGCTGTAAAGGAGATGATGGACCGGTGATCAGAACACTAGCCTGCCAGCTGGGTAACCCAACTTCTTGTTCTACCACAGACTCTCTGTGCAATGGTTTGTGTTTCAGTTCAGTATTCAGAGGTCAAATTCACTCTGAAGTGAAACCGTTTTGAGATAGTGAGGTACTTACTTTATATGATAACAGGGGACAGATAAGTAGCTACATGAGAAAAACAATGGTGCAAGGTCTAGAAACAGTTTGTAGAATTTCTTTTACCAGAGCGCTGTAGTTCAAACAGGTTTTGAATGCTTGCTTGATTGCTTGGTAATGACAGCTAAGGTGGAGATCAATGCATGCAAGATCTCTGTATTACTTTATTTCTGCTGAAC
>NW_005842718.1:661135-673742 GCF_000455745.1 Alligator sinensis
GCTGTCAGTGCCCTACAGGGCACATTTTCTGGTCTTCAACCATTAATACAATTACTGTTAAATGTCCCAGTCATCATCTTCAGTGACTTCTGCGCATTTCTAATCCTCGTGTCACGAGGCAAAACCAGGTCAGTAAAGTAATCTGATCTGCTTAAAAAAAATATCTTTTTCCAAATTACCTCTTTGCTCAGCAGTTGCTCCTCCTTTGCTAGCAGGACCATCATATACAGCAGACAGACAATCATGCTGTGCGTTTCAGGGAGTGGGCTGGGATTCCAAGCATCTGACAGGACACTGACCCAGTTTATTTCACATAAAACAGAACCCAAGAATAAGAAACAGCTCTTGGGACTGCCTCTTTCCACCTAAGAGAAAACAGATTGGGACCTTTATTTATTTAAAGCTGAAACAAAAAGACTCCCATGCACAGCATCAACTATGCAATTAAACAGCAGGAGCGTTAACTGAGCTAGTTAACAGGAGCTCAGCCAATCCGATATATATACAACTTCTTTTTGCCCCTTACTGTCCAGAAAGCATAGCCTCAGCCTCCAAAACTTCCCAGAGAGAGATGGCCCAGGTCACCAAGATCAGGAGATTTCTTATCAAGGGGAATTATTTTGTATTATTGAACACCTTCAGCTGCAAAACTGCGACTACAGGTTACTTCTTTTTAAAGAAGGCTAAGATATGCTGTTATGCTTTTAGATGTGTGGGGATAAGCCAGTACCCATAGAAACATGGTAATGCCTCAGAAGGAGCTAATCCAAGCCCCTCCCACCACCTGAACTCCAATTTTATAAACACGTATTGGAAGGAGTCATCTTAGAAATGAAAGATACCATGATCATCAGCTCAGGAAGGATAATATTAATTTTATACCTCTGAGGAATGATATTACTTGCATCCCCTGCATTTATAAAAAAAGCAAAAAAAAAAAATCAATGCTTCTTTTCTCAACCCATTTTAAACTATGCATTATAAATCTGAATTTTGCACTTAAAGCCAATTCTTTCCGAAATCTTCGATATATTACCAACACAATTTGATTACTATCCAGCGTCACGTTTTCTACTTCTCATTTATCAATCTTCATTGCTGCACTGTCTGAAAGCCTAGATCTGAACTGACTGTTAAAAACTACGTCTTAGTTTCTACACTAGGACAACGGTTAGGCAGCTTGCGGGCTGAGGCCGCTGCCTCCCTGCATTGCATCTTTACACTCTCCTACCCGACTGCTGCACCTTTGATCTCATGCTTCAGCTGTAAACTCTCTGAGGCAGGGATATTTTCTGCTGTTTGCTCAGTGCCTAGTACAGAGGCATCCCAGTCCACGACTGAGGCTCTAAGGTTGCTACTACAATGTAAACAAATAAAAACAATATCAAGGGAAATGAAGGATGTTCCAATGGTTAGAGCATCCATCTGACCTACAGAAGAACCAGGCTTTATCGCTCTCCCATCGCATCCATGCTGTATGATCTTCCATATTAGATAGGCTCAAATGCACAGAATGGAATTGGCTACAGTGGCACAAGACTTCTGGAGTGGAGTCCAGAGCCAGAGTTCAGCACCTAAACTCCCTATAAAATGCACGGGATTTATAACTCACAGCCAAGCCCCTGAGCAGGTGAATACCTAATCTAGCCAAAGCTAGAAACACTGTTTTCTTTCAACCCGCATTAGATGCTTACTTTAAAGAATTCTTCCATGAGCATCTGGTCTGGGTGCATTTCCTTCCACGGAAGTCTGCTGAATTCAGTATGGAAGGTATAAAGAATGAACTCTGGCATTTTGGGAGCTGTGCACGATTCACAGTAATGCATCAGATGTAACCAAAGAGCCCCATGATGGCTCGGCAACAGCTTATCTAGATCAAAAGGAAACAGAGCAAGTAAATAATGACTCCAGAGAAGCTGACCACAAAAGGAAAAAAAATCCGATTATTAGGAAAAGAACACTACACAGTTTCTCAGCCTTTATTCTTTCAATCCATTACTACAGGTTTTCATATCCTCATTGCTCCTCTTTTTAAAAGTTATTGGACCATTAGAATATGTCATGGAAAGTTCCAAAATACTTTCGATAGACCCCATCTGGTTCTGTGGCTCCTTTGTAATTAAGGAATTTGAAACCTCATAAAAACACTGCAATATTTTTTTTCATTTCTATGATGCCAGTTTGACTCTCACTAAGCCATCCTTATGCTGTAAGCGTGCGATAACTACTCAAATAAACCAATGGCCACAGTGCCATTCATGTATCCTCATACATGTAACACCCAAGAAGGCTGTGGCAAGGCTCTAGGTAGTCTCAGAGTTGCTTTAAAAACGACTGAGCTCTGGAATAAATTCCCCCTCTAGACTACGGTTTAAGGCATATTAGCAAGATAATAACAAGAAATCTGCATTGCTGTTGCCCACACTGTGCGCTGTGGATAAATAGAGGAACTGAGTTTTCAGGACGGAGCCCTATACCATCTTATCAGCACTACCTGCATTAAGACTTTTAGACAAAAGAACAAGCCTGTTTTGTCATCTATTCTATGGCAAATACAACTGAAATGTCTGACAGCCACAGCAAATGATCCTTAGTAAATGTCAGTATGTACAGATCAGGGCAAGCTGCATTGACAAGTATGCACCAAGTGGCTCCTTACATACCCTTAGGACCTGCCAACCCCAAAGGCTGACCACACTGATGCCATAAGATGGGAGAGTAATGTAGAGACACGAACCTTGCCCAAACCTTTCTCCCTTCCAGCCCTGAAGTAACTGGACCCTCTTAATTTTTTTGCTATATCACCTTTATGACAAATGCTCAGAACCAGCTTAATGCTAAACCCTCCCAGTTCTCAGATCAGTTATAGGGTGACCATACATCCCATTTTTGCTGTTTTAAACACCCGTCACAGGACAGCCTGACTATTTGTTGAGGTGAACAATTTTGCCTTATTTTCAAAACCCTCAAGCAAGGAGTAGCAATATGAGGTTGCTGGTCCTCTGGCATCCTGCAATGCTCTGCTTCCCCACTCCCAACTCCCTTTTTGGCACGTGGAGCTGGGACCACAGACCAGAGAGAGCTAAGCATGCCTAAAAGCAGGGGCAAGCTTGAGTTGTGAGATGTTAGAGGACCCTGGGAAATGAAGCACTTAGGTAGCACCCCCCCGCCCCCCACATACATGCATACTTTTCAGGTGCCCTATTCTGATACTCAAGAAATATGGTCACCTTACAGTTATCAGTATTTCAGAAAACTGGTCTCCGCACCCAAAACTCTAGAGCTTGCCCTCTCATGAGGAAATTCAGAAATGCCTAAATACCACTAATCCGTCAATGGTTCAGGACCAGACCTAAAAGGTCCCAAACTACACCTGCCATTGAAAACAAAAAACAGCCAATGAAAATATTTATTTCTCTCCCCTCTTCTCTCCTCCTCTTACACCCAGGCCTTTTGCAAAGCTTTTCTGCTTTGCCTTTTAACATGGGCATTGTCAAATATCCCCAAATCTACTACTTTCTCCCTATCCATACCACCCAAACCTTTTTTATTTCATGAATGAGTTTAGAGGGCAGTGAATATAACAGAAGTGCAGCCAGAAACTTAGCTAGAAATGTACCCAAAAACATTTTTAAATGGTCTTAGCTGGTAGAACAAAGTGCTAGTCAGTAGAAACACCACAAGTTACCAGAAGCTGGAGATCACCCACCTTTAAAGCTCTGATGTAAAATCTCAATGCAATCTGTGAACAAGTGTACCATACTAGAGGCTACCGGAGTGTCACTTTCCAACCAAGGGTAGCAGCGCTCATTACTTAAAAACACAAAAGCAATTAAACAAGGTCAGTTCATTTATGAGTTACCATGGGTAGTAAATATTTATGCAACTTAGAAATCTCTCTACACAAGCCATCTAAACATATACTGGCTGGTACAGACGTGGGGGGGTGAGGACCCAAAGAAAAAACACTTTAAGCTCAGCGTGCCCATGCACCAAGTCCAGTGCATGTCCAGAAGAGGCATTGTGTTAGTTGGACCCAGCTTGCCCAACATCTGTATAGACCGGGGGCTTCAGCAGGGTTTTGGCACTTTTATCTAATAGCCGACTGAATCAGCTTTAGATAAAAGCGCCGAAAGGCCTGCTGAAGTGCCCGATTTATAGACGCTGCAAAGCTGGGTTGAACTAATGCACTTCCTGCTCCAATAAAGCACTGGTTTTTGGTTTTTCATGTGTGTGTCAGTGATATCTGGATGGATATATTTCAGAGGCACATAAGTTCATTCAAATAGCTGTTTACATTTACTTTCTTCCTTAGAATGGAAGCCATATTTAAGACAACAGTACCATTTTGGTTGGCTAACATCTCCAGAATCCTTTCACAAGTGCCAAGCTACAGTATATTCCAGCAACATTAAACTTCCCCATTGCAGATAAGAGATGCATTCACAGCTCAAGACACTTCTTGTTGTGCTCAGTTCACTAAGGTAAGATGTTCTTCGCTATGTGAAAACTCGGCTGTACTTGAAAAACAAAAGCCAACAGCCAGGTAGAAGATTGCAGTTGATGCTGACCAATGTTTTTTTGTTTGTTTTTTCTACTTTCAACTGGGGGTAAAGTTGCTTACTGAAAAATGGCACACAAAGGATCAGTATTATGGAAGCTGAATGCAGGAATCTGAAAATCAGGTTCCAACCCATTTCTAGTACTGATTTCCAACAATCATATTTTCTTAGCATTATCTCTGGTCCTAGACAAGACCTGAATCAAGCTTGCAAATAAGAACTGTCCTGGTAGTGGATTATTATTGCCAAACAGCCCTCGGTCTAGCACTGAATGCGATGGCAAACTAAAAACTAGAATTTGTTTCTTGTGCAAAAAAAGTCATAGTTTTGATAAATAAGGGCACATCTACATGTGTCACTATGGCAATGTTGTTGCTGCACCATGATTTAGTACTTCCTGTAGGAAGTACGAAATCACAGCACAGTATCAGTCCATACTGCGCCATATGGTTATTTTTAGCAGCTACTTTGGTGTAGTGGTGCGCTATAACAGGGGAGCGTGTCGCTATGGTGACACAGCTGCTGGTCACGTGTCTGTGGGTGTCTACACTACACTGCCATAGCACATTGCTACAGCAGCATAGCATCATGTGTAGACACGTCCCAAGTGATTTTTCAGATGTTATCTCTAAATGAAATCAAAACACAAAATAGTTAGAATTAGAGACAGAACTGACACTGCTTTTCTTAAATAAGAGCATTTCCTTTAAAAAAAAACAAACTCAAAACCTTATTTAGATTCATGGATTATTTCTGTAATTGTCCTAATGATCTGATGCGTTTCGGAAGAGGTGTTTATATTTTAAATGAAACTACTACTTGATAATTATGCTACACTAATCAAAATAAGCCCTTGGTTTACAGCAATTTAACAAGTCATTTAATTCTGACAAACAGAACTAAATTAGTGTTTACCTCACACCATCTTTATCCAAGACCAGTATCCATGGTTTAAAGAGCTCAGCAATGACTGCATACAAGGACTGCAGCGCTAAGGAAAAGAACGTGTGTGTCACTCAAGTACAACAGCACCACCCAATTTACAAATTTCCAACCCAGATAAAAGACCTTAGCTTATTCTTAAGCTATGTCAATTTTGTACGGGAACATGAAAACTGGAAATAAATTAACGAGGGCTTTACATCCTTCAATTGATTTAAGCATTACCTCAGTATGCGTCTGGTAAGCCTCATTTACATTTTGCAGGTAGGTTAACTCAGTATTGCCAGCTCTCATGATTTTTGGCATTGTTCTTAAAGTCTATGCTTCAGGAATGTGAAAAACAGCTCTCTCTTTTATACATGAACAAGCTTTGTGAAAAAAGTAGCTCTTTATATTCTCAAAGCATAGACTTTAAGAACAATGTCAAAAATGAGAGTTGGTATCACTGTAAACTGAAGCAGAAGAGGCAAGAGATTTGCTTATGGCTAGAACCAAGTAGGTCCAACGTCCCAGCTCATGGCATAAGACTATGTTTATTCTCTCTGCAAATGGTGAGAATGACATGAATACACCCGAGAATAAAACATCGTGCCAAGAAGCATGCACAGACTCATTATTTTAAGTTTTATGCCTAACAGTAAGACAGCAGAGAAGTTATGCAGCCTTTATGTAAAATACTGCATGAACAAACTGGTTTCTTTATCTCTCTCATCCCTTTAATTCATCAGACTTTTGCCAGATGTAGGACTGCCTCCATTTTCTAGATTCTGGAGAAGTTTAAAGCAGGCCACGGTGCCTGTGTACACTTACTGCAGCTGCAATGAACAAGGGCTCAGGAGCAGCATTCAGTGTGACACTGTTCCTAAGCTTTTAGACTAAAGCTAAACTTTTCCAGCACTCAACAGATGGAGCGGAAACCTTAATAAAGTGAGGACTTGACTGTATTTGTGACTGACTAAATATTTCTTCAAGAGCACAAATGAAAGCTCTTTCTTTAAAGCATTTGCGTTTGTGTATATTACCTGATAGAATTCGGCTGCTGCCCACTGGCTCTTGTGCTAAATTGACAACTTCAGAGTCAATGAGCCGTTTCACAAGGTACTCGAGGAATATATTCACTTCAGCCACATAAGGACTCCATTTCGAAAACAGGCCAAAGGTCCTGAAGTCCAACGAAGCTAATCGTAGCTTGCTAAAAGAATAGGAAAGCCATTCTATTGTCTCCATGACCTGTAAAAAGCAGAGAGCTATGATTCAATCACAGAAAAATTGCACGGTACTGTATTACTGATTGATGGCGAATGTTAGCTCCAACTGAAAAATATTACAGATCAGCCACAAAAAGGGTTCCCACCTGCTCTATGGACAGGAGGAGATTTGCAGAGTTTCTCAGTACTGCACTTTCAGTGGAGTCGCTCTTCTTGAAGCTTCCTTGTTCTGAAGAACAGCAACCTAAAGTTTTAAGCGATGCCCTCCAGCATTCGGGGCTCAGGAGCTGCTCTGAAGAGCCTTCAGGCAAAGAGAAAGTGGCTTGTGTTTTTTATTTAAGAAAAAAAAAACCCACACTTTTATAATCATACTGACCACTTTAATTCCTCTTTTCTATATTAGCCACAGGTGCTCTAGCTAGTACAGAAGATAACAAGACTGCATGATTTGAATTTTAAAGCTGTACAAGCACCACTTATCAAAAAGTATCTATTTCCCAAACACAGGTATTTTGAGGTTTATTTTACTATCTTTTATTTGTAGGACGAATACAGGCCTTCAACATGGCTTGTACTAGGCGCTGTGCAAGCCTAGTAAGAGAATGTGCTGCCTTAAAGTTTCTAAATCAACAGACAAGGCAAAGGCTGAAAGAAAGGAAGGATTGTCACCCCCATGTTACAGAAAAGAATAAAGGTACAGACAGATCAAGGGAACTGCCTCATGTCAAGCAGAATGCATGGCAGACCAGGGAATCAAACCTGGGTTTCAGGGTTTCCAGTTTAGTGCTTTAAATGCAAAACCAAGCTAAGATTTCTCAAAAATAAGGATGTTATAATTGACATTAAACTGTTCATTAATAGAAGATATTCCAGCTCTGCCAATGATAGAAAACTCTGCTGCTTTGTCTCCTCGCAGCAGCACAGGATGAAAGTATTTCATCACTTATCTACAGACCTCGATATGAAGGTGAATGTAGCTTTTTTTTTTTTACCTAGACTAGGTTGTGATTGTAGAAAATATTGCACCTGCATAATATGCAGTTAGTAATCTAGGGAAAAATTTGAAACAGCATTTTATTTTCAGTTTAACTGTGCAACTGCAAATAAAATTATTTAATTGTGTTGCATTCCTTTTCCCCAGCGCTGCCCAAATATTAGGGCAATAAATCTTAAGGCAGTTTAGTAAAAAAAAAAAAAAAAAAAAAAAAAAAAAATCAGTCCAAAAGATCTGTTGGCTGACTCTGATACTTACTTTGTAGAAACAGCCTTAGAAAATCACTGTAATGATCAGGAAACTGATACCGGATGAGGCAAGTCCAGTGCTTGCAGAAAATATTAAATGGCATCAAAATGTCTTCTTCAGGCTCAAGTCCACATGCATTGAGAGCCAAGTGAATGGACTCCAGAAGCCTGGTGCGTTCAGACAAAGGTGGCTTAGTGATGTTTAGCCATTGTGCAAGATCAAACTAGAACAGGAGAGAGAGCCAGCATTCAAGCAATGGACAGTTCATAGACTTTAATGGGGTCATCTACATCCTTAAGCTTAATTGCATGCAAATATCTTGATGAATTGGAGCCTTATAAGCATAATGGTTCAAACAGTAGGCATCTGTATGGTTCGACAAGTTTGAAAAATGGGATTGGGAACCCTTCTACCTGTAGCCTAGGTCTGCGATTCCAATCCAACCCAGGTTAGTAGTAAAATCCCCATCATCACCTCAAAGTAACTTGGCTGTCTACAAGAAATGTAACTAGTAGTTCAGTTATGTTTCCAAAATGACATCATAGCTAATATAATCTGCCAGCCCTCTTAAGTTTTCTGCAGCGGTTCAAGGACTGAACTATTCTTTGACTCAACATCAATAAAGCATGCTGGGGTGGCAGTACTGGAAATTAAGTCACTGCTGCTGCCAGCAGCAGGAAACACCTCCATAAAGCCATCTGCATGGTTTTCATCTCCAATTCCTATGCAATTTATACACATGCTAAGCACTATGTTCCCAGACAGCAATTTAGGACTTTTTAAAGAGTCTGATTTGTAGTTCTGTTTCCGTTAGTCTGAATTCATATTCTTTAGTAAAAAAGGCCATGTGTAATAGTATAGCACAAGAGTTCAAGGTTTTACCTTCGTCAGCAACATGAAGACAACATCACTGTTATCCTCACTCAGAAATGCCACAACTTTCTCATAGAAGTGCACAAACTCATTGGGAGAGGCAACTGGCGTGAAGTAAGGAGAAAGGAGATTACAGAGCCTCCGATGCTGAAGGATTGTTTGGAGAAGGAGTCGACATTCGGATTTGGTCCCACTGATAAACACCTTGAAAGAGATACAGGATTTAAAAAAAAAAAACTACAGAAGGTGGTTTCCCTGTATGCAACAGGGAAATTTTGTTTGATTAGAAAGCTCTCAAAAACAGATAATCTATTCAAATAGATTTCATCAGGGCTTCTATCCAAGTAAAAGTTTTAAAATGAAAGTTTTAATGATACGATATAAACTGAACCCATCAATATCAGCTATATGAAGATTCACTCTCCCAAAATCTAAATGTGATCTGCCACCACCCTTAGCCCAAATGACCAGACAAGCTTTACACCATGGTCTTGGCAATCAAATGGCTGCTGGAAAAATAAATCCCCATCGCAAGATCCCTGGCGGCTGTCATTACACATGTCAGTGCAGGCACAGGTGGGAATCTCTCTTCCACTCTTCTCATATGGGAGTGGTGTACAGGGGAAAGCAGTACCTAGAATCCAAGTTGTGTGACATTTTATAGATCAATAATTTGATCTTTTTTCCAGAGTACTGGTATATGTTCCCTACAGCCAACATTACCAAGTAGTAGGAAACTGCTTTTCTACACTAGCTGTAGCCTCTGAGTAATCTATGTAAAGCATAATGCAGCGATTTAATCTTGAGGTGACAAAGCTATGTATGCCTGGTACAGCTCATGCAAACAAGGAAACAACTAATGAACAAAAAGCAGAGGAGCACTAAAATGCCCTTGTAAATACTGCAGCTACCAAGAAATAATGAGCAAACTGTGGATCCAGACAGTTTAACTGCCTAATTAATTTATTACGGTGAGCCCAGCTAACTGTAATAGGCATCTTAGAACAACAGATTTTACAGAACAAAACCCCGCTAAGGTGCTATACAACATGGTGGGAGAATAGTACAATGGGAGCCTTAGCAATGCCTTTTCAGGTTTTTTGGAGATTTTCGACTTCCAATCTACTGAACAGAAAAATTGGAGGAAAACAACAAAAAATATTATTAAGCATACAAAATTAGGAAGTTATAAACTTACTTGACCTAGGATCTCAATGCAGGAGGTAAAGAACTGCTTAGTAGGGGGGTGGCGTTGAGTTTCCGCGCACACAAATTCTACTACTGCAAAGAAGAGACTAATTCCTACTTTCTGAATTCCAGGCATAGGTTGCACTTTGTAGATATTGATCAATGCCCTGTAGAAAAATTCAGGGAAAACTGAAGTCTGTGCACAGATTAGAAGAAAACCAGTTGTTATTTAGGGATTCAGAAAGGCCTTTATCAGGGACAATTTTAAAGATGGTTCTACCTTGAAAAGAGACCTCAGTATGTCAAGTAGCACCTCTGAACAAAAAAAGATCATCTTGTCAACCTAACTATGAGGCTGAGCTAGAGTCTGCTCCTTAGACATCATCACAAGAATCGTTTGCTAAGTCCCAATCGGTTACTCCTTGGTAAACCTACAGTTCACAGACTGTACAAGTGCCATGAACAGCAATGTTTGAAGCCAATGATGTTGCAATAGATGTAATCCGAGAGATTTATTTTAGCTACAGCTGTTTCTTACCAATTAAAAAAACGGAAAAAAAGATCGGGGGGGGGGGGGGGGGGGAGCCCGGGGGAAGGGTGTACACCAGAAAATTTGGATTATATAGCCGCTTGCAGTATTGTCAAAACATTTGAAAAGGTGCCTTACTTGTTTTGAATCATAACTCTTACTGTCAAAGCACTGTCTTCATTAGTACAAGGAACATCTATAAGCACTAACATTAAAAATGCCCATTTAGCAGCTGTAAAAGTTTGCTATGAGCCAAAATAAACACCGCATGTCACAGCAGTAAAAATAGCATTATCATTTACTTTTGTAGTTAGAACCTAGTGATTATTCTAGTAGAGTATACAATAAATGAATGGCTAACATTTGGTGTCCTCCTATATCTGCTCCAGGATAAAAACTTACTATTCATGATAAGCAATGGAGTTTCTCTGTTAGCTCATATGGTAAAGATATGTGCTGTTAAGACGGAGACCCCAAATTTCAAACCCTGCTGTCAGTGTGAACTGACAGGCATTATAAAAACATGTAAACAGATTTTACCTGATCATTTTCATATTAAGAAAAAACATTACTGTATATAGCAGCAACTGAGCATCTTACGTTATAAAGTTTTCCACATGGACAGCTGCTTCCACAACACTCAGAGAAGGTGGTTTTGTGGCTTCTGCTTGTAGTTGTTTCACTTCCTTACGCAAAGCATGAAGCTGCTGATTTATTGCTTCATTTTTATGCTTCCCTTCAAACTAAGGGAGATAAAACCAGTTGCTAAACCATTGAAGAACAGGACGAGAGCAAGATGTTTTTCCTAAAACTCTTCCACCCCCTGAAGCCAAAAAAAAAAAGTAGAACCCACTACTAGTGTCCTGAGTTGGGAAGTTTTCCCCAACTTCAGATCTAGAGCACATCTAGATCTATCTTCACCATTAACTGCCCTGGTATTTTTAACAGGTATAACCTAGTGCAGCAGTTCCCAACCTGTGGTACAGGTACAACCAGTGGCACGCGCTAACCGATTTATAATAACTACTTTATATGACAAAAATTTGCTGGTGGTCCTTAAGATTGTATCATTTTAAATTGATGGTGCACAATCTGTCAGAGTTCAGGAACCGCTGAACTAGTGAATAAAGACGAAAATAAATTACAGACTAAGCAATCAGTGATGTCACCCATGAACATCCCATCTTGATATGTTACTCTCATCGATGAGCACGATCTTACCACTTTGTGCATTGTCTTTCAAAGTGACTTCCCAAACTTAAACACCAACTTTATAAAGGGACCAATCCTTCAGCTGCTGAAAAGCAACCACATCTGGAATGATGTGGAGCAGCTGGGAAGTAGTGCTGCTGTGCAGCAGTAAACACGTAAGACTCCCAACTTGGATAAACACTAAGTCAGTGTGGATTTCTCTAATGACAGCTGTGACTCAGAAGCAAGGATGTGGCATCCAATCTCTAACCTGGACTGCTACAAGAGCTGCCCCCTGGCAACTCTTATTGGAACTGCCCCGACATTCGAGCTTGAGAGTGATCTGTTCTTCTCTATTGATGTAGAGCTTGGGAATCATCTCCAATATTTCACTGTTGAAAGCAACGTGCTGGGACTCCCAGAGAGCTGCAGCTCTGCAAAACATGGGAGAAATTATCAAAACTTCTAGCTTAGGGAGGAATGTTGAAAAACTGAACAGTAAGAGATAAAATGTAGCTACGTCCTTTATCCCAAATATTCTGATTCAGACTCTCCCAGTTTCAACCCTGAATATCTACAGCAGTGGTTCTCAACCTCTTTGAATGAGGCACCCCTCCATAAACTTTTGTGAATCAAGTGGCATCCAATTTAAAAAACAAATAAATATATTACAGTGCTTAGCCTCCTCCCAGGGAGGCCAGGCATTGGGGTGGGGGATTGGCCTGACAGGCTGGCTCAAACCAGTTCTTATCTGCTTATCTCCTCACACCTCCCTTATCACCTCGCACCTGGGAGGCACCCTTCAAAAGGATCTGGCAGCACCCATCAGTGCCATGGCACCCTGGTTGAGAATCACTACTCTATAATTTCA
>NW_005842718.1:673773-681694 GCF_000455745.1 Alligator sinensis
TGCTAGGTGGCTAAACTGAGGAAAACAGTTTACTTCTAATTATTCATTTGTTACTTTTGTTTGGAGCCTGAAATGCTTCAGCTACATTTTCCTATTGAAGGAGCAAAAGGGCGATTAAAAACCTGTAATGGCCTGATCCTATGTCACCTGTTAAGTACCCAAGAGTGATCCTTGTCCCTCTATTTGAATCTATTTTCAGAACATGCCTTTATCTTCTTTAGACTAAGTAGCAAACAGCAAGAAGGAGGAGAACAAACATGAGGACACTCCCACCTTCTGTACTGATAGCTTTTTAGGGACACCAGCAGATAGCTTTTTAGGGACACCAGCAGGAAGAGGATCAGTCGCAGTCAGTCTCTTCTTCCTTTTTCTATATAAAAGTTACCTGCCCTTAAAAACAGATTCAGCTGACAAACACTATTACCAGAAACAGCCACAGTAGACAAAAGTTTTCTTAAGCATTAAAACTGTTCTAATTCAATGTTCACATACTCTACAAGGAAAACACAGTAGATCAGTAATTGGGAAACAGCTTCTGTGATTTCTAATTAATCTGGACAAGGAGGCCATTGTAGAAATCAGCTAAAGACACAGAGCAGAAGCAAAAACAACTAAATCTTACTTGGCATGTTGCTGCAAAACATTAAGGTCCATACGCATAAGCTGCATTGCTTCCTTCTGGTTTACCAGACTGGTGGAGGAAATAACAGGCACAGGAGCTTTCACTGGCTGCAGAGGAAGAGGGGGTCTAGGAGCATCATATTTCTTCAAATTACTCATTATTCTCTCCTTGGCTAGAAGGGAAAGAAACATTTAGGATAAAACCTAACTAAAATATTACTCGGGTAACTTCCAGTAGAAATATTTTTTTATTTGAAACACATTTTTGCTAACAAATAACTATTACAATTTTCTTGAGACCGTGTCATTTACATTTCCTAGAGGCGTTTTCCATGACCAATTTTCATACGTCAACTTTTTTCTGGCCTAAAATCAGAACTCCAAAACACATGGCCCTGCCCAGTGCCAGAAACAGATTTATCTCATTTCTGATCAAGGCGGCAGTTCCAATGTTCTTAGATTCTGTTTTATTATGCGCAAAGTCTGTGCCAAAAGAAATATAAATTAAGGCTGGTAAGTTAAATGTTGAGAGTTCAGGTTTACAGATGCCTGTGCAACATTACCCCAGTCCTTTTTGAGAATGCATTTTAAAATTACCTAACAAACTACATTTTCCCATAGGATGTAGCCTCATTCAGTGTATAGGATGAAGGGTGCTTAATTAATAAACAGCTCTGCTATACCATATATTTTCTCCTCGCTGTTCAACAAATGGCCCCATTCATTTTTAACTGCACTATTCATACCCTGTCCTGACTAAATTATTAGCATCTCCCCTGTCCCTTCTCTTCATTGAGTTCCAGTCTCCTTATGCTTTTCACCCAAGCTCTGCCTCCTTGAGTCACTGTTCCTAGACTACACACTCATCAACCTGCCGAGCTCCTTTTTCAGCCTGCTTCCGACCTTGCCCCAAGTCCCACCTGCATTACCCATCCCCATAGCCTCACAATCCCAGTTCCCTCCTCAGGCTTCTTATCCAATCTCAAATTCTTGCCTTCCTCAGCTTTTGTCAGAGCCCCTATCCCTGTCCCAGTCCCATTTCTTTCCCCATCACACCCTGGCTCTCCTCCTCTCCTACCAATTCCAGGCGAGTCCCAGCCTTGTGCGTAACTCAATTTCTAGTCCCAGCTTCCTTCTAACACACACTCCAATTCCAGCCTCTCCTCCATGTCCTAGTAAGTCCTTTCCTATGGTCTAGGTGTAACAGGCACATGTGAAGTGTTTTTATAAGAGGACAGCATGACCATATCTGGCCCGATTTTCACTGGATGAACAAAAGACCCATCCTTGCCAGAAAGGCCACCCTACTCCCAAACATCGAGCCTCCGTTGCAAAGCAAGGGCAGCCATTAGGACTTCTCAAAAAAAAGGCCACCCACATTTTTAAACATAAGTAAATAGAACTAATCATTAGCCTTAGCCTTGAACACCTGAACTGTTTTCATGGATATGTTCCAAAAAGTTCAGCTATGTTGGATACCTGAAACAAGTATTTCAGACCATGTAGTTTAAGCACGTCTCAGCCACTTTATTGACAGGGCTTCTAGCACAGAAGTAGTAATGTTTTCACGTTTATACTTTTGGAAGCAGAATAATTATAACAGTATGATTAATGTTTGTACTTAAAGAAACGGAGAAATGCATGTTTTTAGGATAAAATGACGGGGGAATAAAACAGCACACAGCAACACAGCCAGCAAGGTGGCCCTATAAAAAGTGAGACATGCTGGGTGAAGCGTTCAAATTATTTGTGAATATGTGAGTCAGTCTTCTTGGAAACCATTATGTTTTATATTTCTTAGATAATATTGGTCTTTAAAAATATTTCTACATGGGTATACAATAAAGGCCCCTAAATTTAAAATCAAGTGGGCTCAATATGTGGCCAAATATTCAGAAATACTGAACATGGAAAAAAAAAAAAGATCTCACTGAAGTCACTCAGGAACATTTGAAAAATCAAGGCACTTATTCAGGTGTCTGAAGACCCATGAAAATGTCATCGTAGTGCAAGTCAAAGTAAAACAAAACACAGGATATGTTAAGCCATTTTTTTTTTTATATAACCAACTGCACTACGTCCCCAAAGCAAGCAAAACGAGATACATCTATGATAGCTCTCACCATATAATAATTCTTTCTTCAATAACTTTTACCGCGTTCTGTTTCTCTTACCTGATGAAGGGTTAGTGAAATCTATCTGTGCTGATGAAGTGCTAGAGGCTGCATGTGATTCAAGTTTGACTTGAAGCCAGAGATTTAGAGATTCCTGAAACTCATGCTGTACAAGTTCAATATTGACATATTCCATCCACAAATCCTATAATATAAAAGGAGGATTCAATGAATTGTGGGCATTTGCACAGCTGACAAAGTACTACTGTCTGTGGTGTATCCATCTCTAGGGGCTGCATCCAACATATTAAAAAAAATTTCCGATGAACAATGACCCCTCGATAAAAGACAGAGTTGGGAGGGGGAGGGAGAGGCAGGCAAAAATACACTCAGCAACACAGATAAACCACTCACTGGAAGTACTCATGACCCTAGTGGAGGAAGTCAGACAGGGCTCACAGGGACTTCTAAAGATAAAAAGTTAACGCCATACCTGGTCCCATTCAAATATAAACCAGGACAGAAAGGGCATGACAACTATATCAAACAACTACTTGAAATTCACAGAGGAAGCTGCAGTTGCTTATTTCTGTGCACAAAATCAGTGACAAAAAACCCTAAGCCATCTTTTTCTACTGATCCTACATATATAGCAGTTAAAAAAGTAATAGAAAAATGCATTTAAATTACTAGGAGCAGCCTTCAAGGATCTGCCTAATCAATGAGCTTTCACCCGGCAGTATCATACAAAGGCTCAAGTGCACAGTGAAAAGAATAATGCAAGCTTCCCTCTTGCTCATTTTGGTGTAATCAGGAAATAATTCATATTCTAGCAATGTGAGCAATGTGGCAATGAATGTCTTGCATGCCACTGAAACAAGTGATTTTGAGTAGCAGTTTGTACTTGCTACATCACATATGAGCTCTGGCTCAAACAGAGGGAATTCGTTTGGATTGGCAGGTAAGTTTCTAAGAAAAAAAAAAAAACTTTAGGGTGTTCATAGATGTACTCTGGAGGGCTGGGGGCTTTAATTAGCAAGCTGCACTAATTCATTGCGCCTGAGCATCATGTGCATCAGTGTCCCTGTGCTGAAAAATGGCGGTGGGGCACTTTGAGCTAAAGCTCATCGAATCAGCTTTAGTTCAAAGTGCTCCGCCACCACTTTTCAGCACGGTGATGCTGATACACGAGAGGTTGGAGGCTGCTGGAGCATATCAATTCCCATGCTCCAGCAGACTCAATTAATCGGATCTTCTCTAACGCGCTGGATTTATAACATGTTGGAGCAGCCTCGCTGTAAGTCTATAGGAGCCCCTTGTGCTGTTGCCACTGTGCCATATGGACAATACTAAAAACTAAAAGCCTGGAGCATCCCACAGTATCAGCAGTACCAACTGTCTGCAGTATCAAGCAAACTGCACTTTGAATCCCCAATCGTCCCATTCCCACCCTTCCCATCATGCTGGAGTTTCACCTGCTGATTCTGCATGATCTTTGCAAGTCTATACGCATCATATTGCTTTGGTAAAGAAGGAATGTACGTGTCTCCTTTCTGAAAGCTCTCTTCCTCCAGCCACAGAACAAATACATTGAAAAGCCTAAGAAAACAGAGAAAATAAATCAAGTTTCTTTTGTGCATTATTTCTTTCAATCACACAAAACACATGCCCACTATACATTTCACCATAGTCTGAGACAGCTACATCTTGATGAGCAGTAAACACTGAACTGGGAACCTCTGGAACTGAAAGAACATGTCTCTACAGACTGAGCTAAAGCACCAGGTTCAGCTGTGGACTGTAATAGGCTTGCCTCTTCCACAGATCTCATGCAAAAGAAAACATGCTACATATATACTAACCAGGGGAATACACCAAAACCCAACCTAGATGTGCTGGGTTCTCTGCAATGTTCTACCACAGCATGTCAGCTTAGATTGATGAGACAAGAAGCAAGGCAACAGACTGAGAGTTAGTTTTCAGAGGTAAAACATGGGAAAGTCCAAAGGTTACTAGTTTCAAACTAGACTCAAATACACACAGTGGGAATTCAAACGATGATGGAAAGAAGTTAGGACGATAAAAGAGAAAAGCAGAAGTAATGGAATTAAATTTAAACAGGAAAAAAATTATGTTCATAATAAGGATTCTTACAGGTACATCCTAGGTAGGTCAGGGGTCCCTTACCTTCACACCCCAACCAATACAGCCTGGGTGGTATTGTTCTGTCGTGCAGACATAACCTCAGTAACTGCACTAAAAAGCTTAGCTGTGTCAACGAGAACTGAAACAGATGGGCACTCTCTACCTGACAAGTTCTTTATGCAGTTCTGGGGAAGTCAAGTAATCTGGAGAGCAGCTTCCCTTTTCTGATGACCCCTCGCCACCATCCAAAGGACCCTCTGCTCTCAGCGCTTTACTAGCAGCATGGTGGAAGTCTGCCACCTCTATCAAACGCTGCTTCATTTCATTCAGCAGATTAACTTGAGCTGGGCTCTGGAAAAACCTTCTTCCTATACAGCCATCCACAGGGAGCCTGAAACAACAGAAGTTTCATTATCAGACTGATATCTACACAATAAACTGATCTTCTGCTTCTGTAAAGAACTGGCAAAGAAACCTGTTTTCAACTGAGCTCTTGGCTCCACAGGAAAAGGATTATACAAACGAGATTACCAGGTGTTGTGTTTAAGACATTAGTGCATGCCATTAATTATACAAGAACCTTTATGACTAAAGCTTACCCATATTGAGGCCCTGGTCGGTGAAGGTAAAGGAGAAAGAATTTTTGCCAAATGAGGGGAAGGAGAGGGTGGTCTGCTGGGGTTGCAAAAGCTTGATGAGCCCACCGGTAAATCATTAGTCTCTGAAGAGAAGGTACAATGGGCAGCTTCAGCTGAGCCTGGGCTTTCTGCAAAAGCAACGAAGGAATCATTTCAAACAAGTTCATAGGATCATAGGAAAGTAGGGTGGGAAGAGACCTCCTGAGGTCATCTAGTCCAGTCCCCTGCAGGAGCATCCCTGACTAAAGCATCCTACTCAAGTCTCCATTTAATTCACTACTGAAAATTTCCAACAAAGGAGATTCTACTATTTCTATCCATAGCCTGCTCCAATGCTTGACAACCCACAGAATCAGAAAGTTTTTTCTACACTCCAACCTAGTTTTCTGTTGCTGCAGTGTCAAGTCACTGCTCCTACTCCAGTACTCTACAGACAGAGAAAAGGTTATCTCCATCCTCTCCATCATCACACTTCAGGCATCTGAACATTTACCAAATCCCCTCTCAGTCTTCACTTCTCCAGACTACAATAACCCTAGTTTTTCAGCCTTCTTTGTAAATCTCACTTCCCAGGCCCCCTAATCATTTTTGTCATGTGCCAATGGACTCTTTCCAGTCTGCCCACATCTTTCTTGAAGCATGGGGCCCAAAACTGGATGTAGAACTGCAGGTGAGGCCTCACCAGCGCTGAATAAAGATGACCAATTTCTTTATGAAAATTTACACTACAGAAGTCAAGATGAAAGGTGGTCCAGTGAGACTCAAGAAAACCGAGTTAAATTACATGGCGTTGTCAGAACTTCCTACACAATCCTGGGCTCAGAGAGCTATGTAGAAAATGTTAACCCACGATTCCACCTCTTTATGGTCTCAGCTCTGGATCTGTTGCATAGTGACAGTAGCACTTCCCCAATTCACAGCAGTATTCATAAGGAGAAACACACTAAAGATCAGATGCTACCATAATGTGACATAAGTATGTTAGTTATTTTACCATGAAAGGACGTTTAAAATAAGTCATTAAAAGCCAGGCCTTCAGCAGGGTCATTTCCAAAGAATTCAAAAGAGTCTATAGGAAAAATATCAGCCAGCTGACCAAATAAAGCCTTAAAAGGGTTGCACTGGTGTCTGTGAAAGCAAAACTACAAGAAACAGAACTACAGCTGCTTGCAGACGTTAAAAAAAAAGTGGCACTTTACTTTAAATTCCACACGCTCCTGCACCAAGCCTGGCACATGCCCAGAAGAGGCAATGCGTTAGTTGGACCCAGCTTGCTTAATGTCTGTATAGATTAGGTGCTTTAGTGGGGCTTTTTGGGCGCTTTTATCTAATAGCTGATTGAATCAGCTTTAGCTAAAAGAGCCAAAAAGCCCCGCTGAAGCACCTAATCTATACAGACGCTGCGGACCAGGTAATGTAACGCTGCTGCTTCCACTAAAGCATGCGGGGGGCAGATTTGTTTGTCTTCTTGACATCTACAATCAGCCTGTATGCCCAAAGAGGGGGTTTTTTTCTTTTTTTTTCTTTTAAGGGCCACTCTTCTCTTACCTTCAGAGCCTGGTCTGGAGTTAAAGCATTGATTACCAACTCCCCCTCCACAACTCTGCGGAGCTGAGAATCTTCTTCAAATATTGACTCCATATTCAAAACTGTCCATGAAAACCAGACCTGCATGACACAGCAAAAGAAACATTGCTAACAGAGAAAAACCTGCCATTTTCCAAACAATCAAATATCTTTTAAAAGATATTTTAAAAGTCGGCTTCAGGAAAGCCGACTTTGACAAGCTCAGGAGGCTTGTCAGTGAGGCCCTAAGGGACCGTGACCACAGGGAGAGGGGAGTTCAAGAGTGGTTGCTCCTCAAGGGAGCGATCCTCAATGCACAAACTAAGTCTATTCCATCTCGGAGGAAAGGCAGCAAGAGGGCACAGCAGCCCCCCTGGCTCTCCAGGGACCTAGCAGACCTCCTGAGGCTAAAAAGAAAGGCCTACAAAGGATGGAGGATGGGAGTCACCTCCAAGGAGGATTACTCTGCACTGGTCCGGTCCTGTAGGGAACAGACCAGGAAAGCCAAGGCTGCAACTGAACTCCAGCTAGCTTTGAGCATCAAGGACAATAAAAAGTCCTTTTTCAGATATGTGGGGAGCCGGAGGAAAAGCAGGGGCAACGTTGGACCCCAGCTGAACCAGATGGGGCAACTGACAACTGACGCCCAGGAAAAAGCCAACCTATTAAATAGGTACTTTGCGTCAGTCTTTCATCAGCCCCATGGGACGCCCATGCCTGCTACAGGGCCGGGAAGTCCGGGTGAGGGTGATCCCCTGCCCTCCATTAATGCTGACTTTGTGAAGGAACATCTTGAGAAGCTGGATACCTTCAAGTCAGCCGGCCCTGACAATCTTC
>NW_005842718.1:681996-694105 GCF_000455745.1 Alligator sinensis
GCTAGTAAAGCGACCAAAATGCTGGCTTGCATCCATAGATGCTTCTCAAGCAAATCCCGGGACGTCATTCTCCCCCTGTACTCGGCCTTAGTGAGGCCGCAGCTGGAGTACTGTGTCCAGTTTTGGGCTCCACAATTCAAAAAGGATGTGGAGAAGCTTGAGAGAGTCCAGAGAAGAGCCACGCGCATGATCAGAGGTCAGGGAAGCAGACCCTACGATGACAGGCTGAGAGCCCTGGGGCTCTTTAGCCTGGAAAAGCGCAGGCTCAGGGGTGATCTGATGGCCACCTACAAGTTTATCAGGGGTGACCACCAGTATCTGGGGGAACGTTTGTTCACCAGAGCGCCCCAAGGGATGACGAGGTCGAATGGTCACAAACTATGTCAAGATCGTTTCAGGCTGGACATAAGGAAGAATTTCTTTACTGTCCGAGTCCCCAAGGTCTGGAACAGCCTGCCACCGGAGGTGGTTCAAGCGCCTTCATTGAACACCTTCAAGATGAAACTGGATGCTTATCTTGCTGGGATCCTATGACCCCAGCTGACTTCCTGCCCTTTGGGCAGGGGGCTGGACTCGATGATCTTCCGAGGTCCCTTCCAGCCCTAATGTCTATGAAATCTATGAAAGATCCTCACTTTCAAACTCCAATAGCTACATCACAGGAAACCAGGGAGCAAATAAAATGAAGTTTCCGTGAGCAGAAACATTTCACCTCACCCATTTTTCTGTTTTACTGAAGACCAGTTACAACTGGAAAGCTCATAGGTGAGGAAAAGCAGCAGGCTGGTAAGATCTGTAGCTAAGATCATCAATACAGAGAACTCCAGATATCACAAACTACCCAGATTTTTCTTCTTTACTATTATAATTGAGTCTCTTCTCTCACAATCTTGGATTGTTTCTGGTGCTTGGATAAGATGCATCTTGTATGTGGAAAGGAGGTGGCCAGTCTCAAAGTATTTCTTAAAGACTGATCTAACAGACATTTCAGTACCTGCTCAGTCTCACTCACTGACAAGAGAATGAGCGAGAAGGATTTATTAATAGCTGTGTTAAATGAGTTCTTAAATTAAGATTTAGGATAGATATTATCAACATCCGCATCCCAAAAGGATTGCTGCAAATGGGGCTACACATATTCAGCCTGGATTAGCATTTAAACCATCACAATCAGCCATTTGAACCAAGAAAAAAAAAAGGAATGGCATAGAGCAGTAGACATTATTCAAGCAGGTGACATAGGGAAACACATCACACTTTCAAGTGATCTAACAATTTCCTACCTGAGAGGAATTTGCATTGCCCTCGATGAAGGAAGGGGTCACATTGCCTGCCACAATCCAGCTGACCAGTGAAGACAGCAGACCTTTGTCCGAGTGATAACCTAAAGCATTCTGCATGGGAAATGTACACTCAGTAAAGAATGCAGGACAGACTAAGAAGGTTTACAAAGCTCTGGACCAGAACAGACCCTTCTCTCCAGGATGCCTCTTATGTGTATAATCAAACTCACAACCCCAATTCAAAAAGCCACCCACGAAGTGCCAACCTGTATCTCTTTTCTTCCCAGCTGGAATATTGATCATTAGGAAGTTGCTCCTGTTTGGGGGTTTCCCCAAGTATCCTCACCTTGGTGTCTGTCTTTTAAGGCCAGAACACTGTTTTTGCACTGAATATGTTCTAAAAGTAACAAGTTTATCAATTAACCCCATTTAATTAAATGCCTCTGTATTCCAAACTGCCCTCTCATTCATGTGCCAGTTCTGTCCCCAGTCCTGTTCCACGCAGTGTATCCAAATACACAAGCTCCATTGTACATGATTGTAACAAGAACATCAGCAACATTTCAGATAAACAAGATTATGTTCTGACAACCCTAAAACTAAACTCTAATACATTTTTCAGGCTGCATTGATACACCTGTTTTACCTTGTGCTGCTGATAGAGCAGTTTTTGGAGACAATCCTCTTGACCATACTGGAAAGCCGCTTTGCATAAATGATCCATCAAGAAGAGCGTTGCTCTATCTCGGTGCCACAGCTGTGGGCTAGTGAGGACCTGAACCCAGAACTCCAACACAGCCACCTGCCCCACTGCATTAGGCTGGCTGCTTATAAAGATGTGATTCTGCCAAATTAAGAGGGGTGCAATTAGAAAACAGCACACAGTCTGCATTATTAAAGCTAAAAAAAGCGTACTGAAAAGTTGCAAGTCTCATATGTTTTCATGACAGTGATCACAATGTCATCTGTCTAGTTTATGGTGCTGCGCCCTGTATCTGTAAAGTATTTGCTATTTTTGAGGTCTCTGATCTCAGAAATCCTGTGAATAAAGATCTGGTGGGGCCAAGGAGTCTTTGACGCTTATGAACACTGTCCCGAAGAAGACAACCACTGAGGCCACATGCTAAAAATTCAGCAGGCTTCACATGACAACATCTATTTCTGAATTTATTCTCCTCTCCCTGCCAGGCAAATCTCTCACCAGGTTACTACAGGTATTGGCTTCTCCCTTTTCCTAAGTTTGCTAGTCTATCTAATTCCACAAGGCCTAAATCTCACTGCCAGTACAGAAACACTCTGGATGACCAACACCAAGGCTTTCTAAACCAGTGACATTTCCCAAATGCAGTCACAAACCAGTAATCAAAAAGGAAAACTTTCTGACATCTGCCAGATCATCACTTAATTACTACCTTAGTCAACTTTAATGTCAGCATGACAACAGCTTCGCATTATCTTGTAGGCAACTTTGATGATCATTCATCCTCTGTCCTTTTAACAAACAAAAGCCTTGACAGTGGTCTAGAAAATCTGCTTTCTTAGAAAGCTGGCTAGTGCCTCTCAGTCATGTACTTTAGGTCTAATCTATCATCAGGTTTTGGGACAGAAGGCAATTCTCTGCCCAGAAAACTCAAGGGTCCTTCGCCTTCTTCTGCAATAAGTAGCATGGTTTATTCTCTAAAACCATGTGTGCATGTCATCTAATCACACCCATGCCATTGTAGAGGGCTCAAATTAGAAGCACCTTTGTCTCTTCTGTCCTTTACCTGTAGCATGTAGCTTATTTTCCTGAGGATTCAAATGCTTTTGTAAAACTAAAGTCTTCAGATACAGTACTTTGGTGAAATTTGGTAGCCTGCTGTATGCTCAAGATTAGACTAGATGAGCCCTGCCGGTCTGGATTCCTGTTATATATTATAACATAATTGTTATGTTAATACACACACACACGTTCTATATATTAACATTAATTATAAATTAGTATCACTATGTTATAATATGTATATATGTGTGTGTGTGTGTATATGTACCTACTACACACACACTTTAATATACACACACACATATAATAACATAATTGTTATGTTAATATACAATCATGTTAATATTATATATATTAGCATGACAATTGTGTTTGTTTATAATACATATATATAATATGATATACACACTATATAATATATACTTTAATATATAGTAAATAAGACAAGACAGAGAAAGAGGAGGTGGGTTACAGCATTAGCATACTACACAGTGAAATCAACACACTGATGCATTTTAGGTATAACATCCATTCATGCTTCATCTTCTGACCTGGATCATGCTGTTGAGAAGCTTAATGTTTTCTCCATAGCTCCCTCCTGTCAAGTGCTGGGCCACTTTGTGTGTAACCTGCTGAGTCATTCCTTGGGGAACTCCACTATCCACATGAAGGAAGAGTTGGATGTAAGACAAAAACCTGGGGGTCATAACAATCACAAATAAAATTCACTCTGTTTTAAGATTTTGTGGTATAGTAGGCACAAAGAACCTGGCTATTTAAGGAGTGCGGGGAGTGATGCCAGTCTCCAGAGCCTGATCCTGGTATGCAGGGGTCTAGCTACCCTGTAGACCAGCCACACCCCACTCACGTGTCCCCACAGGGCCAAAAGGTTGAGGACCACTCTCTTAGCCTTTTACAAAGTCCTAGCTGCTGAAATACAGAACATCTAAGGTAAAAGGTGCCAGTCACTAGGCAGAATTTGTAAGAAGCAGACATTGTGACAAGGAGTGTCCACCTCTAAACACCTGCAGCTCTTTTCATAAATGACAGCAAGGACCAGATGGGAGGTAGGTTTCTAACGTCTCTTCTGGTAGGCCTACTTCCAAGTTAACTGCATGGGACCCAGCTTATTATCCTCCAGCATCAGAAAGATCACATCTGAACAGTCTGAAACAGGTTGAGAGGGAACATCCCCCTCTAAAATGTAAAAATTCATATCAAAGCAGTTTTTTCAAAATATTTTTGACTTTCCGATTCCAGATTAACACTGAAATACTTGGTAAAAACAGCATGTTTTCAAAAGAATGGCAAAAGGAAGGATGAATGATCCAGGGAAAGAAAGAAGGATCTCCAGAAAAGGCATGAAGATGGGTATGGTAAACAGCTAGCAAAATAATGCGACCAGAGCGAGTCACAGTAACTGTGTACGTGGCTCTTTAGTAAGATCTTAAAACCTAAGGTCCTCTCTGCTCAGCATGGACATGCCCTACTGTTCCTCAACCAAGTTCCTCACTGCCCACTGATGTGCCATATACCAGTGGACTGCCATTTACGCAGAGTTTCTACCACTTTTGGAGGAACTGTGCAAGCCTCAGAATATCTGACATTTGCAGACTTGCCAAAGGACAAGAGAGAAAAGTCAAAATCAAAAATGTAAGCCATCACTCCTGCGAAAAGAATTAGGGCAGAAGACGTGCATCCTGTTACAGAAGCCTGATCTTGCTTCTCAGATGGTCTGGGAGATGTGAATGCATAATCAGAAGCTTGGAAAAAAGATGAAGTGGCCTCTGACTACAATTATTTTGGTATACACAATAATTGGGAGAAAGGCCTATGGGGGCACTGATGATAGGAATTGTTTATAATTCAGGTTCTCTTTGCTATCTTGCCAGAAGTATGTGCTCTTTGAGGTATCTGCTGATCTGGAGGGAAAAGGGAAAGAAAAGGTGGAAGGAGGAAATGGTGGGGGGAATAGGGGGGAGGGCCTGCTCTGTAGGGCCCTGGCTACCAATTTAGCCTCAAAAGCATTTGAAACCACAAAGGATTTTCAGTATGATGGCTATGAAAGCCTGGCAGGAAACTGATGTCAGACAACCTGTACAGCGCATCTCAATGATGTAGCAATAGGCCATGGGTTCTATGTGCACCACCACTTTCAGATGTGCTTGATGCTGCATCCATTTATTATACAGTATTTTTTTACGATGATACATGAAACAATCAATATGGAGAACCATTGCAACAGGTCCTGATGGGATGCTACACTAGTAAGCTACAGCAGCAGGCACTGCGGATATTGGAATGGGAGATTATAACATGCTCAACAGTACCAGCATTAACAGCTTGCCAGTGACAATGCCGCCTGTTTGTATAGCTTGCTCACATACATATGAGGCTCTCACAGGCATAACAGGCAGGCTGTCTGGAGACTAAAGAGCTGTACAAAGAACAACAGCAATATCCTCAACAGAAAGAGGCATGGTGATGATAGCAGTGGGTGGTTTCTGCTACTGCACTGCAATCATGGTCAAAAGATTACTTAGCAAACATCCGTTGTTTTTCTAACCAGATGTCAGCAAATGCTACGTTCTACTCATTCTATTCGGATCATATTCAGCAAGTGGCTGGGCATTCAATGACCCCTGACAGTTAACGTGAATTATCCCTCTTGCAGCACTACATGTATTAGAGTTAAGTATCATGCTTACTGATCATTCTTCAGAAGGTAACACTGGCAAGGGTAGAACAAAGGCAAGATTTTATCCAGCACATGGACCACTGTTCTCAGATATCTGGACTGCACCAGTATGCCCAGCAGAGGGATGCCTTCAGTGCAGAACTTCTCAATGCTGTCAAGGAGAAAACACAAAACCGCCAGGAAGTGTCAGTTTTGTGAACTGTTAAATGCAACCAACCATGTTCAAACCTCTTCCTCCCCAAAGGTGTTTAGTGCTAGTGAAATGCCCTGTCCCGATGGCCTGAGACAGTAAGTCCTCTAAGCTATAAGTATTTGCTGCAGACACACACAGCTCATTTAATGCTTGATAAAAGGCAAGAAAAGGTGGGTGACAAACTCTTTGAGATGCTGTCCTCTCTTCTTATAGAGTCCAGGGACACAGAATCAGCTCTAAAAGAACCAATTCATACTATTACTAGTAAAAAAAAGTATGCTTACGTATGACCTGTTGTAGTCATTGCCAGTGCAAGGTAACAGCCAATAGGGATGCCTCCTTTAACAGCCTTCAGTAGCGGGTGAAGTGAGGCAGACTCTGTCATATCAAGCACCATGCTGGAAGCAGGAATAGCAGGCCAGCCTTGCTGCACACCACAGTCATTTCTGTGCAGCTTTAACCTCAAAATCAAGCCCCATGCCCACTGATTAAAGGAGGTCTCTGGCGTCTCTCCATAACGGACAATGCTGGCCAAGTACGAGACCTAAAACGAAAGGACAGCAACATGACTGAAGACAATAGCCAGATGATCAGGGTATGCACTCAGGTATTAGGACAGCTGGTTGCATGACCTTGGGCAAGACACTTGGTCAGTTCCTCATCCAACAAATAAGAGAGATCTCACAGGGCACTGGGACAGAACACTGAATATGATGACAAAAATCAATACTATGGTTTTGATACCAATCCCCTGGCGATCTTTAAAAAAAGTCTTGACGCCCATCTTCCTGGGGTCATTTGACCCCAGCAGTCTTTCCCACCCAAGTGCAGTGGGGCTGGACCCAAAGATCTGTAAGATCCCTTCCAGCCCCTAACATCAATGAAACTATGAATAGGGCAATGTTACAAGTGTAGGTACTACCACCTTTTAAATTTCTCCAAAACATCCCATATATCAGGTCCTATTTTCAGTTGCTTTTAAAAATTTGGCCAAACTTCGAAGCAGCTGAGCTAAAATTTTCTATGGCAGGTGACTGCCATGGGCCTTGTGTGCGTGCATGCATACATGCATACAAATGGCTAAACAGTCACCTTGCCAGGGTCGTTTGACCCCAGTGCTCTTTCCTGCCGGACAGACATGATGATCTGCTCAGGTCCCTTCTGACCATACCAACTATGAAACTATGAAAATTTCATCCCAAACATTCAATTCCTTTCACGAATTTTGTTCCTGAAAAAAAATGGACCTACTTTGGGGAAGAATCAGGACTGTAGCTAAAACAAGTGGTTGTGGGATCTCTGCCTCGTTTGCTGCAGGTATTGGAAAGTGTATAAAGAAAACAAGCCATCAGGCTGCAGAAAAGAGGCCCCATATGTAAGGTGGGCTGAATGTCTTCCTCTTATTCCAGCCCCCTCCCCACCTGCAATACCTGGATTCCATCTCTGCCCTTTAAAAGTGTTCCTATGTGATTGGAGGCCAGCGTGATTTGCATCTGTGCTGAGCACTCCCAGCCATAACTGAAGTCAATGGGAGCTACAATTTGAACTCAAATCACTAGACAATGCTAAGATAGGGATCTCTCTCTGACCTGAAACCTCTCTGTGCCTCAGATAGGAGATAATGTTTTCCCAGCTCACAAAGGAGTTGATTAATCAATTTAATAAATATTTGTGAAGAGCTCAGACACAGTAATGATGAGAACCATGGAAAAGTCCACGGGGAAATCATTCTGTCTTCAGAAGACATGAATACTGGGCAGTGAATAAGAACTTGAGCCTCAGACTGAACAGTGAGAGGACACCAAAATATTAAACAGTCACTAGTTGATTGTTCGCTATCCAATTCTGTGCATCCGCTAATCCACAGGCCTTTGGAAAAATTAATTAGACTGCATCATAACATATTATGTAGAAAGGAACAAGATTAAGGTTACATGGACAATCTTGATTCTGCCATTCCTAATTATTGTTTGACATTTTAACCTAAACAACCTTCTCTTGTTGTTGTACTTGTGTATTAAATATCCTTTATGTTTCTTATGGCCATAATTACAGCATGGAGCTTGTTTAATGAAAGGTTTTCAGGATGGGACTCTTGAAGGTTCATCTAGCACACTCAGCAGGAACAGAAAAAAATCAGTCACTGCAATCAGGAAAGAGAAGTACCTGTTTCATGCTTTCAGAAAGCAATCCACCATATGGCTTCTGAGGGAGGTACTTCTGATATGCTTCCAGGACCATTAATGCAACTTCAGCATGGACAGTGGAATCCAAATGAAGAGCATCCTGTTGAGGTAAAGTTTGATTTTTTTTTTAAATTAAAACAAGGCTTTTGAATTTGCACCCTAATTCTATTTGAATTGTAACCAAATAACCAGTGATGTTGCATAATACAAATAAACATTAAATCTGAATGGAAAAGAAAAGGAAAAAAAATTACGTTTAGATGAGCCAAAGGCCTGGTCAGCAGGAGAAGCTTTGGGCCACTTACTGAAGGACAATGTTCAAGGGACAGGGCTCTGGGGCTGAGAACCCTATCCAGGGTCAGTGATCTCCCTACAGTCATTATGAGATCTAATTCACTTCTAGATTTGCCAGCTCTAATCCTCAATGAATACAACTGTTTCAAAATTAAAATGTTTGTAAAATAGATCAAACCACAATTCCAATGACTAGTTCCTAGTTTAAAGGACTTTCCCCAGAACAAGTAAAGGACTCCAACCATACTGTAATGTAACAAAGGCCTCCCTTAAATCAGCTCCATTCCCAGGCTCTCCACCTAGAATTCACCAGCTTCTCTATCTGCCCCTGGGAAAGGTAAGCTATGCACTGCACCTAAACATGTGGGTGCAGGCAAACCCAGGACAGAAGTTGTCATAGCTGACTGGCCAAAAGGGACCACTGTGATCACCACTGTGACTCCACATCTAAACACAGGCCATAAGACTGCCCAGAATAAATCTTTGTTTGGACTAGAGCATCCCTTTTCTGAAAATCTCAATTCACAAACTGTCAATAATGGAGGCAAATTCATCGTAACCTCTAGTAAGTTGCTGGAAAACTAGGACTGGCAAGACAGACAACTGACTGGTTAAATACTGTCAGTTGACCAGTCAACTGACAATACATTTTTAACTGGTCAAAAAGTATAGAAATTTTACAGAAATCCCTACATTTTTCAGTTTTCTTGACAGAAATATAATTTTTGACACATTTCTTAATAGAAAACTAGTGGGTTTTCTGTGTATTATGCTGACCTATTGGCAATTCAAAAAAAATTGACTGATATTTGACCAAACTTGATTTGGCCAGTCAAATACGCAACCCTGTGCCAAATGCCCTGTACCCTGCCGCCTCCTGTTTAGGAGTGAGCTCCCTACGCAGTACTTGAGCTCATCTCAACTATGGCAGTACATGAGGGAAGAGAGGTCTTCCCTCAGATTGCATGATCAAATGATGATAGGAAGCCTGTAGTCTCATGCCTTTAAATGCACACAGACCAACCCAAGACAATGCCAAGGAATCAGACATCTTGTGTAACTACAGTCCATTCTTGCTGAAATTCAGGATTAATTGAAGTACTGAGCATCACTTTTTCTCTGGTTTGACTGCATGACAGGCCTTCTGCTTTTAATACATACATGCTCACCAAATCCCCAGTTCAGCCCTTCCAGGATAATACAGGCTAGTTTATTCTCCACAGCAGTCAGGTTATAATTTAATAGCCAGTCACGAATCAATGCTATTTCTGATGAAGAAGGCTTCCACAAATACAACGGCAGCTCTTTAAACAAGTATAAGGAAACCTTTGGGAGAAAAACAAATACACATATACTTTGAATCAAAAGTTACAGAGACTTCAATTTATTGCTAAGAAAGCTCTTAGCATTATGCAGGACACAACACTAAAAATAAGCTTAATAAGGACAGATCATTCCCCAACACAAATCCGAACATCCCTCATTCCCCCAGTATATTTACTAAGCACACTTGCTAGCAGTCACAGCACTGTTATCTACTTCCACCACTTTGTAAAGCCCTCAAAGCCAAATTCTGATATACACACACCCATAAAAAACAAAAACACAGCATTCAATTTAATTTAAGGTCTAAGTGGCTGCTTTAAATGAAAGATCAGCTCTTACCATCCCAACTTTCTCAATGGTCTCTCTCACTCGATCCAAAAGTACAGAAATAATCTGAGTATGGACACCTGCAATTGCTCCCAAGAGTTCGCGGCCAACTTTTGAAAAGGTTTCTCTTGTATAAAGGCTGACATAAGATACCTGAGGAAGTGAGAACATGGAAAACACTCGCTGAGGTTTACCTTCATTGGCACTGCAGTAAAAGGTCTGCTGGAGAATACAAAAAGGAACACTTTTTTTCTTCTGCCAATTCCAGATACTCAAGTCCATAAACTGCAAACCCTGAAATATTTAACTAATTATTCTGTCACATTGTGAAAAGATGCTGGACCACTGTGCCAGAGCTACATGAAACCTTCCAAGGCTCAGACAACTAAAAGGGAGTGGACATGCATAGCAAAAAACTCTGGCGAGCGATGGCTAGAAAATGGTATTTAGACGTTTGCTTTTGGGAACTGGCTTGTAGCTAAATATGATATGCATTAGAATAATGGTCCAGGGCAACAGCAAGGGTTAACTGATTTCTAAAAAGCCTGTCTGTGACAAAGTTTCCTCGAGGCCCTCTGTGTCTGCTACAGACAAGCAGAGAGCAGACACTGAGGCTGGGAAATTGAAGACATGTTCCACACTGTTCCATAACATGAAATAAAGTGGTACCCAGTCAGTGCCCAACTGCAGGGCCCTTGAGATTTCCGGTTTTGGGGAACAGACCAAATTAGGAGGACACCAGTAAAGCTCAAATTAGGGTCTGTGCACGTGATGGGTTTGTGAAACAGGAATATGCTGACAGAACAAAATGTGGATAGTATGACGACCACAGAACAACCAATCAGTGATGGCCAGAAATGAAGAGTCATCAGAAGGGGAGAAGAATACAAAAGGAGGGATTTCACAGCAACAAAGGATCCCTGGGGGGAAAACCTGAGGGCCCCATGGACAAAGGGCATACCACCAACCCATCTCACCCACCCCACTGGAGGAGGTGGGCCTCAGCCTCTGACCTCCAGGCTGAGGACATCTGACATTTGAGAGAAAACCTCTGGGTGAAGCTTGTGTACCTTGACTCTGGTGACAGCTCTAAGACTGGTAAATATAGAACTGTTTGCATGATTCCTACCTGCTATCACTGTGCATCAATAATACTTGTCTATTACTAAATGAATAGGACATCGTCAGTCTGAGGGTTTGGGTCCACCCAGAACAAGGCATCTGGGTCATAAATCCAGTGCCAACACAGTGTTGGAGTTGCATGCTTGCTCTGTTCTGATGCACTACAAGCCAATTACAAGGAAGGGCTGGTGGACTAAGGACTGAGAAAAGGGAAGAACTGCTTTCCTACATTCTGACTTAATTTATTCCAACTTGGCCTAGAGCAGTACTGTTCATTTGTAGCAAAAAAAGGCAAAACATCCAAGATATTTTAATTCAGTCCTAGAGCATTCAACAATAAGCCAGATAATAAGAACAGCTTACTGAAAGTATACACTATAAAATCATAAACTACCCGATGAGGCAACATAGCCCCTAAACTTTCCATTAGAATTAACAATGGGAATCTACTCAATACCTTGTGGAACCAACCCCTAACATTGCTCACCTCATATATCTCCAGAACAATGACTCTGACAAAGTCCTCATCCAGATCAGCCCGTTTTGTTTGTGCCATCTGAGCAAATGTAGTGAACAAATAAATGTCTTCTGAGCAGTTTATTGATTTAAGAGACTTCTCAAAACTCTCAAGATGTTCTGGATCTACAGATCACATGGAGGGAACACAGTCCAATATAAATAGAATATTTAATCACTTCAATTAACAATATGTTTTTGGTTGCATAATTGAAAAAACTTTCCAACTGTGAGAGTAGTTAAGCACTGGAACAGATTACCATCTGTGGAAATTTTAAAACACAGGTTAGACAACCATTTGACTGCAACAGTTTGACAGGGCTTACTCTGCCTTGAGCAAGCAGGTGGACTAGATTAGCCTCCTGAGTTCCTTTCCAGCTGTTCTTCTATTTTTATTTTCCC
>NW_005842718.1:694190-694927 GCF_000455745.1 Alligator sinensis
CCTACACAGTTCAATACCAAGCAAAACAGTATAGAAACATAGGAAGTGCAATCATGGAACAGATGGTCCTCTCTCCAAAAATGGACAGTGCCAACTATTTTGGAGAGTGGAATGACCTGCCCACAGCAAAGGGCTGATCCTGACTCCAGCAAATAGTGGCTGGTAAATACTTTGCAGCATAATGCTTCAGATCCTTCCTAGATTTGTCCTTACATTTACATTCTGAACATTGATAATACATTTCTTTTAAAGATCTTATCATGCTCTTGGCCTCAATACTGTGGCAGCAAGTTCCATGGGTTGACTCCAATCTATGTGCAGGGCGAAAAAATATCTTCTCCCAGTCTCAAATGCTTATCTATTGGTCCAAGGAAGAGAAAAGCTGAGGACGGCCAAAGAAAGCCGTCAGGTTTTGAGCAAGTACTGCGAATTCCATGTACTGTGATCTTAACCAGAAATTCGGCTAATGAAGTCGTAGATTCATAGATGCTAGAGTCGGGAGGGACCTCAACAGATTCATAGACACTGGGGATGGAAGGGACCTCACAGGATCATCGAGTCCAGCCCCCCGCCCCAGGGGCAGGAAGTCAGCAGGGATCACAGGATCCCAGCAAGATAAGCATCCACATGTCTCCTGAAGGCATTTAAAGTGGGTGCTTGAACCACCTCCAGCGGCAATCTACTCCAAACCTTGGGGGCTTGGACAGTAAAGAAGTTCTTATAGTTTCATAGTTGAA
>NW_005842718.1:695048-695411 GCF_000455745.1 Alligator sinensis
AGCACCACTTCACTTGGAAGTTGGTTCCAGATCCTAGCTGCCCTGACAGTGAAGTAGCGCCTCCTGATATCTAGCCTGAATCTACCCTCTGCCAGCTAGTGACCATTTTTCTAGTCACTCCTCGGAGTGCTCGGGGGAACAGGGACTCCCCCAGTGCCTGCTGGCCCCCCCGGACTAGTTTGTAAACGGCCACCAGATCCCCCCTCAGCCTTCTCTTGTGGAGGCTGAACAGGTTATAGCCTGTCCTCATAGGGCCTGCCCTTCTGACCCCTGAGCATGCGGGTGGCCAATCTCTGGATCCTCTCCATGTTGTCCACATCCCTCCTGAAGTGCGACGCCCAGAACTGGACGCAGTACTCCAAC
>NW_005842718.1:695554-712528 GCF_000455745.1 Alligator sinensis
TGCAAACTTAGAGCAAATCTAGTCCCAAGACCAAGTTGTGCCCAAAGATCATGTTACCAACCAGGGAGGCTCCATTTCATCCATCCGGACTCAACGTAACAAAAATGATTAAGCCTTGCACCAACTGAAGAGAACACCATTCTCTTGACTTGAACTTTACATTATTTTTGTTGATCTTGAGCCCAGTCTTTATGGCAGTTTCTGCAAGCACTGGCATTCTCCTTTCTACTACAGTATAACCTCATAAATCTGGATACCAAAAATCCGGGATTATCAAAAATCCAGCCCTTACCCCCACCACTCCGGGACTGGCCGCCACTCCCCTCCACCCCAGATGCAGAGATGGAAGCTTGCTAAGCTGGCTGTGGAAGGGCAGGCCCTATGAGGACTTTAAGATGGCTGTGATCTTAAAGTCCACACTATTCCATACCTGCCCCTCAGATGGAAAAAAATTTGCCAGCAGCCAAGATGCTACTACTTCCCTGCAGCGCAAACTGGAAAGGAATACTGGCAGGGATTCTAGGAATCTACTCATTTTCCTTCTGCAACTAGCCCTGAGAGCAAACACCTTGACGCAAAAAGGATAACAGCCCCTTTTTCATTAGTTTCTCTTTCTGACAGATGCTGAAGCACCTTGCAAATTGAAAGGCTGCAGGCAAGAATGCTGGCTTCTTTCATTCCCCCCCATAAATCAACTCCTCTGTTGATAAAACACTAATAGTGCTCCCACAAAGATCTAGGCAGAACAAATGTCAAGGAGAAAGACTCAAAGAAATGGCAGGAAAAGCAGGGAAAAAAGAAAAAGTGAATGGTGGAATCAGACTAGAAGGACAGCATCCATAATAGCCAGAATGATGAGGCACTAACATGTTAATGAAAAAAATACTGAGGCCAAGAACTAAGCAAGTTAAAAAAAAAAAAAAAAGACTGGACATTTATGCAGATAATAAGAACAGGCAAAATAAGAATAGGTACTGCTCACAGAAATTCTGGGAGGGCTACACAATGGCATTCTTTAGGACTCAGATCAGGATGAGACCTGGGGGAGGACACATTATCTTGTATCTGCCTACTGCTCTAACACCTTGCAACGTTAGCCAGCAGCCAGTGCTGGCTAACATTGCAAACAGATAGCTGAATTAGAGGGACAGTTTGGATGCAAGGTGGCAATCACTATTAAAATGAAGACTTTGGTTAAGAAGCTGTGCACTCACCCTACCTCTCAAGAAGTTTCCTTGCACATTCTAATACTTATGACCATTTTTTCTCCCTGTGCCATAAATGAGGAGGCAGGAAACAATTATTTTCATATGGTTTCTAAATGAACAAGTAGAATAATGATACTTCTCTAAGTAAGCCTGGATAAAGAGTCCTGTGTTTGTCTCCAAGGATGTAAAGGCAAGCGATCAAATTAGATAAATAAGATTAATTGGCATCAGTGAAATCATAATTTAATTTAATCATAAGAACATTTTGCCACAGAGAGGAGATGAGAGGATGACAAATCTCCATCCTACCATAAAGTCCCCCACAGCCCTGGTGGCTAGAAACATGAATCCCACATTTTAGTTCACTATTCTTCACAGGCTTGCACAATACTGAACCTGTCTTGTTTTGTTTTTTAAATGATCACATCATTAGCATTCTCCTACTTCAGCATGCCACACTTTGTGGCAACATTATACATCCATCTGGTTTAAATGGGAAGTTATGGTAACTGCTGTAGAGCAAACTGCATGAAGAGAGAACACGGCCACTTTCTTTCATATATTTTAACGTGCAGCATTCACATGGACACGCACAGAGACTCTCTTCCTTGCTCTTTGGAAAACATGCACATGGACACTGGAAGGTGGGATACAATTAAGAAAGGGTGCAGAATAGAACCAAGTGTACTCCCAGGGTTTCACAATTCATACCTTTGAGTTTCTCTTTGCAGTCAGCAAGCTGCACAGTGGCACAGAGCTGTTCCAGGTGCTCACTTTTTGCACAATGCATGATGAAGAAGAGTTTCCAAAGCATATTGCTTGATAATGTTCCATAAGGCATCTCAGACATGAACAGCCAGACCCCCAGCCTGATGGATTTGAAGTCAGGTTGAAATAATTTGCATAGTGATAAAACCCCAATGCCTGAAAAGAAGTTACAGGCCCAGATGATTTCCTCTAGCTTAGGTGCCTACACCTCAATTGGGAGAGAAGGTGCTACCATTCCGTCTCCATTAACAGAAAAATAGTAAACGCTATCAACATATTCAATCACAACTGCAGATCAAAGGCATCCACTGGGATTCTCCACAGTCTGGAAGATCCAAACAGAGTTTATTTGGCCTCACCTCCGATCACAACTTCATACCTCCTTCCCCTCCCCACCGACCTCCATCCCCTTTTCTAAAGGAGTTTTGGTGTCAATTCTCAACATGCTACACATTGGAGTTCCTACCTTTTTGCCTTCAGTACATGTAGAACAGCCCTAAGAAATAGCTCATCAAATTCCAGCTGCAGCTTCTCCACAGTGTAGGGATGCATTATTGATCCATATTGCTTATTGCAGCTGATGTATTGGGCCCAATGGTCACTCACATAACAAAGTGCCATCCTGTACAATAAGGGTTGAGAGAAAAGAATTAAATAAAGTCAGTGTATTGTAATGCCACTGCAATGCAGAAATAGTAACTTTATAATGACAAGAGAGACAAATCCAACCTCCTGTCCTCTGTTTTCTGAGTCTTGAATAAAAATATCTTACACTACTAACAGTTGAAGCCCTTCCCTCTTCGGAGAGTCTTACAGCTCAAATTCCTTGGTGTTGCACGTAAGACGGCATTTTACTAGACAAAACTGGTTAACACACAAAGGCTTGTGTCAAATATGTCCCTTCATGGGGAATTGGAGGTAAGTGAGGAAAAGTCCCTGTTCACATGTGTATATTTCTTCCAACTATACTTTTGAGCACTGCCATTAAGCAGGACCCACCCACTTGTTCCTGTTCGGCACACACTAAAGGCTGAAAAATACATGAGATGTAGCTACACAGTAATAAATACAGAAATTGCAATAAGACTGAAAGCACCACAGAGAGAGCAACAACTGTAGCTACCTTCATTTTTTTTTATGGGTTGCTGCACACCTAGAGCTAGTAAGCCATTCTCCCTTAGCATGGTCAAAGGCAGAGTAGAAATGAGTCCTAACTTTAATAACAAAGCATCATCAAACTGCTTAACAGAATATGAAGAGAAAGCAAGATGCAGCATTTGTCCCAAGATTACCATCTCAATCCAGTGCTAAACCACACAATCCAACTACAGTGCATACAGAGTGAACTAGAAGAATTGTAAAACTAAGATATAGAGAGCATTTGGCTTTCGGTTATGTTCATTGACTGCAATAATGTACAGTCTTTGAAGTGATTCAGTGAATTAGATCTAAGAGAGCTCTACACTGCAGTAGAAAATATGAAGACTAAAGACATTATTAACAGACACGATCAAAAAAATTCTGCCATAATAATGGAATTTGCCAATTAAAATTGAGGCAGTCTGATTTAAATGGCTATGGAAAGCAGCTGGGTTCTGATGGAGACCTGTCTGGCTTCCACCAGCTTGCTTGTATAGCTTCTCTACAGCCTTGGTTTCCAGGTCCTGTGGGTCCCTACCACCTTAAAAATCAGAGGGTTCAAATGTTCCAGACTCCCATGCCACCTGGTTCCTTGAACTGGCAAATTTCAAAGCAACAGGTTACCTAGGTAGCAGGTTTACTGCTCTGACCAGCATTAATCTTCAACCCCAAAAGGAAAGGCACAAATGAGAACATGACTACAAATTACATTTTATACGGTGGATTCCAGCCTCTCTTGGTGCCCTTTGGAGAGACAAACACACAAGCTCCCAGGTGTACTGTGCATCAGTAGAACTGCCAGACAACAGCCTGTTCTCCATCCACGTCCTACTTGCTTTCTCTTTACATTCTGCTCTCACTTGATGGTCTCCATGATAACAAAACAATACCTACTTCACAGGATATAGGAGCAACACTGGTGGCTCAGAAGAGGTGTATTTTTTATTAAGGAAACCCTGTGTTCCATAATGCTGTGGAACCCACCCCAGTCAAGGAGGGAAGTCAGGAACCTCTCAACTAAATACCTGCTGTTTAACTACTAGTAAAAAAGGATTAAGTCTGTATTACTCAGCTTTCCTCTCCCCTCTACTTCACCACCCCATGTTGTAAGCTGGCTGCTCGATAGGGTTTCATTTACTGAAAACAAAGGCTTCAATAACTGAACTTACCACTAAAAAGAGGTGCACTGCAATCACCTGTGTAACAACTGCATTCTCACACACAAATGAGCACACCTGCAATGTATGGCACATCTAAAAAGGTTATTTCCTTCCCTCCTATAGCCAAAGATAACAAAGAGTCTCTGCAGACTGACAACAGAGGAAAGCAAGCAGTTCCTCTTACTTGATCAGATGACCAATTCGTTTTACAAACTGCCGATAGCGTGCTCTGTTAAATGTTTCCAGCCCCACAGCTAGAAGCTCCACTAAGGAGTCGGCAAAGGCAAAGATCTTCATCATCTCCTGGGGAGTTGTTTTTTCAGGAAAATAGTCACCTAAAAAACAACCAACGTGCCAAGCCATAAGCTTCAAAGAAACCCATAAGCAAGTGAAAAATCTCAATAAGCATCAGAAGCAAAAAGGGAAGGAACTGTTTTCTGCCATCTATTTAAATTTAGTTCATGAATATCAGCATATAGATTCACTGTAAATTCTAAGTATGCACATATAAATAACCTGTATACAGTATGAGAGCTCCTGCAAGCACTCCAAGTGTCTGGACAAAGATAGACAAGAATATAACACAGCAGACAAAAACCTGTGAAAATGCAAGAGCAAGATGATATATCAAGTCACAGTCCAAGGAAAAAGAGACTGGATCTGAAAAGTGTAACCAATACTAGAAATTAAAAAAATCAATGAACAGATTACAGTGGAGGAAATCTAGTCCTCTGTGGTAAAACAGAGGATGTCTGTTAGACCCCCAACCTGTTTGGTATTTAAAATCATTCTATATTCACTATAAAGTCCACTTCAGTCATGTCTGTTTAAATAAGGTTTTTTGGAAACAAGAACTGTTTTCAACTCTGCACACAGTGCCTAGCACAAGTGTGGGACCATTTTTAGTTGACCTTTAAGCATTACCACAATAAACACAAATAATAGTGACTCTTTAGCAACTGATTCACCTTTAGAGTTAAACCCAAGAAAATGCTGAAATAATTCATTAAAAGGGAACTGTGACAAAAGGACAATCAAGTCATCTTCCAAAAGCAGAATCCAACTTGTTTCAGGATCTTCATCCTATAGGGAAAAGAAATTCAGAAAACTAAATTAGCTTTCCCCAGGAGAAAAAGATATAGTAAACAGACCTAACTACTGTACAGTCAAATGACAATCTTCTTTTGATGGAAGTCAGGGAAAGGTCATACAAAAGATACTTTGGTCATTTTCCATCACCTCATACATCCATGCTTCTATTCCCCTTTCCTATGCACTCGTATATAACAGAAACTATCAGGTATGAAGAAAGGGCTGAAATAACCATCAAGGTAAGAAAAGAAACCAGGCTGGCCTGCAATGCATAACAACCAGAAAGAAACAAGTATTCAGATCTATTTCCCTGCTATTAAAGAAAAAACACAAAACAGTATTTACAGCTATTCTTAGAACAATTATTTCAACTAGAATGCTTCAAGCAACTGAAATCACTGATGCATATCCATCATTGCAGATTCAATAATATATATTTTACAAAGGGGATAGAGGTGAAAATTTTGGTTAAACTGAAAGTCTGTAACAGAAGATCATTCCGTTTTCTACCCTCCTTGCCCCATTGCTTCACTCAATCTGTAAAATATGGATCAGCAGAAGCATTAAGAAGGTTTGTTTTCTTTTAAAGTACCTCTTCTCCTCCTTCATCTACTAATGTCCAGTTGCCAGATTCTTTTCCTGACGAGGAAGTTCTTTCATATGGCTTCATATGGCACATAAAGTCTGCTCGATTTCTGGGGAATAAAAATTCATTGCACATGAAAGTCAGTCTTTGATAAATTAGAACATTTTTATTTTAAGGTTGCAAGCTAATCATTCTTTTTCTTTTAAAAACCTTTAAAAAAACAAATACAGGAACAAGAAACTAACGAGCATGGCCAATGATTCTAGTGTGGAAGCAGAGTTACTGAGTAATAAACATGCACACCCAAGCTGGTTACAAAATTTACGGTACACTGAAACGTGTAAGATGTTATTGTTCCTGTTTTATAAAAGAGCTTATTTTCCAGAATCTGGACACACATCAAAATGTGTTCACCAATTTCCAGATCTTCAGACCCTGATATGGCTTCCTAGGCATCTCAGTAGGACTACCAAACAAGTCAGTATGCACTGAAATCAAATCTCTGACAGACCTTCAACTAAACAGAAGCATCAGATAAGTTCAAACAGACAATTTACGCTCAACTGAGACAACTTCAAAAATATCTACCATGTGTATGAGAACGGAGATTTTTTTTAAATATCTTTCATCAGATCAACTGTATAGGTGAGAAACATCTGATAAGTTTTTCGGTACAAAGCGCCCTCTCTCAGTTGGTGCCAGAAAGCTTATCTAACCTAACTCCCAGCTATACAGCAGTTGGTTCAATAAAAAATATCTTAAAAAATCCCCTTGCCACTCAGAAATTTCCTGGCTCATTACAGTTACAACACCATGTATCACTTGTACTTCCTCCTTAATACACTTAGAAAAATTCCTACAAAATTGATTCAGTTCAGTTAGTCTCAATAGCTACATTAGCCGCATCCAAAGACCCAGTGGCTTTAACTCCCATAATGCAGTACACACACAAATATGCTCCATTAAAACCCTGTAATACTTGTTCTTCTTTGCTGTTTGTTACTGTAGCAGAACACTTTGGCACCTAAAAAGGTGCAATACAAAAGATGCACTACAGGTGCAAAAGGTGCAATACAGTGTAGTGCTTATTAACTTTGTTAAATTGGAAAGAGGTCATAATAAGGGGTAAGCTAATAAAAGGTTTGGGACAACCATTTATGCACCCATTTTTACATTTATTTTGTGGGTCACCCTCTCCACATAGTTAGAAAAACTGAATTTGTTTAGTATTTATCTGTGTTTTCAGAACAAGTTTCCAAATTCACCTCTTCCACACTTACTTGACAGGAGACATTAGCAAGGCAAGGGATTGCATAAAATGAAAGACGCCTGATGGTTTATCCAAGACTTTGATCTGAAATTGAACAGAAATTTCAATCGAAGCAAATCCAACTTTCGTTTCAGTTTCCAGATAAATAAAAATTGGGTTTTCACAATATGGATCTTATCTTTAACTGTCTAACACGATTTGTGTCTCAGTACAACTGATCCAAGTTAGAAGCAGGTCAAATAAGAACAAGACAACTCCTGCCCTTAGCTGGAGATGTTGCTATGATGCAGGCTTGGGAGGACCATCTCCAACAGAAGGATATGCTAAAGAAGTTGGGAGGGGGAACACACCACTATCAAACCTTCAAAGAAAGATCTGGCTCCTTTTGGGGCTGCCTTCACCTACTAGTACCCCTGTGTGGATACAGGGAAGGGAGGGGGAAAAACTATGGTGATTGCCTCAGTTTCCCTCGGCTGGTGTTTCAGATCCTCCCCATGTGGTACTTCAGTTATGAATAAGTCTCTCCTTTCCTGGAGCAGCCAAGCGTGTGGCTAGTTCAAAGGTCTGCACCCTATTTGAGGGTTGAATGTCTCAGGACTGGTAGGGTATGAATGCCCTAACTCTGAAAGCTCTAATAGCTGGAGTCGCTAGGGGAACCAAGTACAGTCCTTCCCTCTGGATGCCAGGCCCCAGGACCTGCCCAAGCAAAGAGAATTAAACATTCACACCTGGATGAACGGAACTGCCCACTTGCTGACACCTGCTGGGCATCGAAGGATATGGTTCAAAAGGAAGAGGTGGTCCCCTGGGCAGCCCACTCTCTGCAACACTGACACCTAAATAATAAAGGGGATTTTGTCAGAGGAATTTCAACCACAGCTCCTTTACAACCTTGTTTTATAATCGGTTACCTTCTGACTCCAACACACCTTTGGTCCCTATACAGAATGCCAGATCACCAATACTTTGAAGAGGCCAACACTGAAGGCCTACTTGCTAGATAGGCAAGGTTCTTTGGGTAGATGTGATATCTTTTATTAAACCAATTGAGTACTTGGAAGAAAGTTCTTTGCAAGTTTTCGGGTGCAAATCACCCTTCTTCAGGCATAGGAAGTCTCTGCTGTTCACTGTACAAAGAATTTTATACAAATGTACTTTCCACAAGGAGTGATAGTGAAAATGTCAGATTGACATGCCTTAAGACCTCTCCCTCCAACAAGCAAAACGAGCTGAGAGACTCCCCATGTTACACTCTTCACCCAACTGGACCACCTTTGGGTTCTCCAGGCTCAAGGTCTTTACAAGGCCACTCAATCAGAAGATCAATGAGGCAGTCAATTTTGCAAGACCATTTTTAGGAATGTGGGCACACTCTGCTTATTACTGGGAAAAAGCCACAAAACAAATGCCAGTTACATTATCAGAGATAGGCGGCAGGACTCAGTCAGCTTTAAGAAAACAACTGCAACTCCATGCACTCTCCCTTACCAGCCTCTGCAGCCAAAGGAGAAGATCACTCTGGAATTGGGGATCATCGACAACTCTACGCATGAAACTGAAGAGGACACTGATGCATTCTTTCAAGTGACCCAAGTCTGCAGAAAGATTTTCTGGGTGCTTTGGAACTGAAAACCAGAAACAGAATTAGACCTCCTACGCCACCTTTTAGAGCCATGCCATCTTGGTTTGAGGGAAACAGATTGTTTGTTCTCTGTTCCTCTCTGCCTATGTTGTATACAAGGTATTCAGATCTACACAGCTCCTTTCTCAAATTATAGTTTAAAAAAATATAATTATTAAAATGATTAGAAAGCAATTTCTCAAAACAAGTATCATTTTCCCTTTCAGGAAAGGGAAACTTCTGTACCTTCCCTCCCCCCCACCACTGAAGCATGTCATTTTCTCTATAAGGATATGGTGTTAATAGGAAGACATGAAGGAAAATGAATCTTCCTAGCTCAGAAAGATTGGACAAGACTAACTTGGCACTTTTTTTCAGAAGGTGGCGGATTTTCTAGACAAAAGAAAATGCTGTAGACCTTACCTTAGACTTCAATAAAACATTGGTTGTATCACGTGTTACATCGGAAAGTACAGTATAGACTAAAAGGGTGATTACCCCGAGCATGGTAAGGTAGATAAGAAACTGGATAAAAGGAAGTCAAATGCAAATTACCCCCCACCACTTCAGTGCAGCTGGCACTGTCAGTCTTCAGGCTTCCCTTTCCTCGTCCCTAAAGGTATGGCTAGAAAACCCAATTGCAGGATCCCACAGCAAGAGGACCTGGGAGACCTGGCACCAACAGTGCAGCAGCTGGGGGTGAGGAAAGACAGTGCAATGTGCAGGGGGTGGGGTCTGGTACAGCCCCATCACACAGCATGGTGGGGGGGTGCCCGTGTGGTACAGTGCAGCACAGCATGCAGCTACAGCCTGTAGCCACTCAGACACTGGACAGTCCAGACCTAAACGGTCCTTTCCAGTCCTGTGGTCCTACACAAGTGAAACTAGTGGCACCGCATGCATGCGCACGCACGCACGCACAATCAGTTCTGGCATGAAGGAAGAATACTCTGAAAGACAGTCCAGCCACACAACTCCAGAACGAAGACTCAGCTACAGTATTCTGCATTTAATGGACATCATAGGCTGATCCCCAGATCACTGACACACCTTGCTCTTGCTTCTGAAGAGCCACAGATCTCAGCAGGGAGGAGCTGTTGAGCAATCTGTAGATATAAGACTCCACCTGCAGGCGGGACAACACTGAAGTGTACAAGTGCAGCGCAAGCGTCTGATGTATGTGCTCTGCTTTGGCTTCAAACAATCTCTTTAGTTCTCCCAAGACACTTTCATTCATCTCTACTGTCTGGTAGCGATGATGGCCTGACACTCTGCATTGATCTTCACACACACCCTGCAAAGAGAAAGAGGTTTACATGCACAGGATTTTTTTTTAGTGTTCTTATAAGAAGCTGTGCTTACACACAGCTTTTTTGCTACAGATTTCAAACTTTTTTTTCAATATTATACTCATTTCAGAAAAGAAAGAAAGAAAGCAAGCAAGCAAGCAAGCAAGCTAAGATCCATTCTTGAAAGCCGATTCTGATTTTGGCTGTCCCACTTAATTTTCAGTGGTGGCTGACACAAGAGTGGATGGGTGCCCTTTGCCTCTGAGAAATCAAGCCCTGCAAACATTCCAGTACTCAAAAATTAGGATAAATTTGGGTCTGACTTGTTCAAGACCAAGCAGTGAGTTAGTGGCAGAGGTAAGAACAGATAAGGATTAAATCCCTTTATTCATAGCTTCAGACCCAATCCAGTACAGGGCACCTGCTTCTTAACAAACAACAAATTTCTATGAAGACCCAGAGCCTCTTTTAAAGCTACAAAACGCACCCAAATACTTACAGTGCTTTGCTACACTTCAGTCCTCGGTATTCACATTAACCTGCCATGGCATAGTTTAAAACTAGCTAAACAGCACTCCAACTTTTTTCAAACTGAAAAAATTGACTGGAGCCTCCCTCTATTACATCGCTAATTCTTTACTAAATTAAAGCATTCTGCCCATGTCATTCTTTCATCCAGCTATGCAGTAAGCCTCAAAGCATGCACCAAGCCAGTCTGATTTAGACCCATTCACACTACCTGTGGTAATTTGCATTAGCTCATTAGAGCAGAAAATCATTAATTTTAATTGGTATTAACAGGGTATAATTGTTCTGTACATATGCGATACACTCTGTCCCAAATGTATTTTCCTTGAATTAACTTCTTGGTATCAAGTATGCGTGTGTTTCTTTCCCTCGCGTTTGCCTGTAGGCAGCCTTATCTGCACATAGCAGGATCTGAAAAGAAGCTGTAAACCAACTGGTTCAGCTAACAGTATGATAAGTAATCAGGCTGTGAGGATATTAGGAGTGTAAATGAGGCACGCTGAACATAAATACAAAATGCAGTGTCAGAGCAAACCCAGTATTTACATGTCTACTTACACCAATGGGGCTCAACCTTTCTGCCCCATGGGCTAGATGTGTAGTGTCCAGCCTGATTGTGGGATGGAACTGGCTGGCAGGCTGGAACTGGTGCACAGAGCAAGCGTAGCAGGGCCCCGATCTGAATGTGTGGAGGGAAGGGTAGGGGCATGGCCTGGCCCGTATCCAGCTGCCAAGGCAGGGGGACAGCAGGATAGGAATTTGGCAGAGGGGGAAGGATGGCAGTATTAAATTACCACGGTTTCCCTGCCACCAAATTTTGTAATCTGTGAAGAGCCCTAACTTACACAATATCCCTCTAAGGACCCTGTCACATGAGACATTTATCACGTATCATTTCAATCGTAGTAAGCATTACTGTGTTGTAATAAACGTTGGTGCATTCTGAGTAGCTGCATAGTAATGCTTACTCTGATCTCAGCCTGCTCTGTACAGGACTGGAGAAAGCTGGGCCCAAATGCCCCATCACCCCACCACTGCCCCTAGAACCAGGCATGATAGCTCACAACATATCTGCCCGTGAAGACATACAACCCCTACACCCAGGGCCTGTGCCCTCGCAGCCACATGCCGTGCCTAACCCCAATACCACAATGGAATCTCAAATCTGCATTATCTCCACAGAGCAATTCAATAGCTGAACATGTGTTACTTAGCAGGCTCTGGAGATACTCCTCCCATGGACTGTCATAAGTTTGCTATGATATGATCATAACACATCTTACTGCCTGAATGTGCAGACATTGTCACTTTAAGTACAGTAATCTGTCATAAGGGTAACATGTGGCAAACCTCTAAAAAGAGAATGGCACCTTTACAGTTAGACCCTCCTGGGTTTCTCCTTCTACAACAGGAAGAACTGGAGAGAACTCACAGCCATACAGCTCAATCCATGAGAGAAATAGTGAAGGCTGTTGCATGGAAGAGGCTTGGGCATCCTGGCCAGCACATCATCTGTGCTTGCTCTGGGCAGAATCTGATGGCACAGCAGCATGAGCACCTCTACCATCCCTGCTACAACCTCCACTACTCTTGAATGTCTCCAATTTCTCCTTGCATAGCAAAGGGCCTATACAGTCAAACCTTGCATACCAATGCACAGCTGGAACACCAACTTATGGGACAGGGCTGTCCCTGGGATATACAGGGAAAATAAAAACCCTCTACCTCCAGTGGCAACTATGGAGCCACAAAGATACTGCAGATCTAGAGTAACAGTCTATGAAAATGGGCATTATCCCTCCCTTCCTCCTATGCTGAAAAACTAGATTGCATTGTTTCCCCACAACCTCCAAAGCAACCAAACCAGTTCCAGTGCATATGGAATGAGGGTGACAAAAATTATCAGGATAGGCAGAATTAACATGGCTACATCCAGGAGTTTTAGCATCATAGGTCACCAACAGGGAATCCTTTGCTAAGTTTAAATCGGGGGGGTACACAGAATAAATATATCTATGTAATGAACATGACTTAAAACAACTAAGGGTTTATTTTCCTTCTGCATGAAGGAGAGACCAGTCAAGGTCACTCTCTCTGTACAAACACACTGAAATATCAAACATCCACATTCAGCAGAGCATACACCTAGGACAACAGCCTTGCTGTACTCAAAAGCAATTTCAGGCACAACACCTGGACAGATTGCTGCTCCTCCTTAAATGTCCATAACCTGCTCTTGGCACTTTGGCAGTCCGATGTCATAGCCTGTAGTCCCGCCTCAGCCAACAGCAGCTGCTTCCTGCAGCGCAAATAGTTCAGGAGCAATTCATGAAACTCGTGTCTCTCCTGGTGAGCAACGCTCTCAAATTCTTCCACGTAAGAATCAACATTCTCCAGCCACGAAAAGGGCTCAAAAATTTTCAGTTGCTCTTTGGTAAATGGCACCAGTTCTGGTTCAGTTAGGATCTCAGGATACAGCCTTTCGCTACGTAACAGTGGTTTAACAGCAATTATGGTTGGTTTTTCATGGGACAATTCAACTGACAGGTCTGGATACAGAGTTTTCAACTTTGAGTGTTGAACACACTCTTTGGCTTCTTTGCAAGGCTGAGACACGGCGGCAGGTAACTCCTCTGAAGGATGGGCAGCAGGTTTTTTAACACCTCGTGCCTTCTCAGTTCGTCCATCCTGAATAATTCCCACCAGTATCTGCGTGCCAGTGGCACTGGATTGAAAAGTGCTGGCTGACAAGACACAGTCTGTAGATTCATTAGCAGCTATTCCCCTGAAGCTCTGGGGTTTGTCCAATTTACTGCCAGCATTTTCCTCAGGGTCCCTCCTGCATTCCTCATGCAAAGGAATGGCTTCAAATTCTTTCCTGTGGGTTGGAGACCCTGGTTTAGCTGTCTGGGATCCTTCCTTTGCCAAGGTTAACGAAGCCAAGGGAACATCAAACACATGATTCACATTCTGTCCATCCTCTGCATCATCACTGAGGCGAATTTCCGTAAACTCTTCAGCATGTTCCACCTGTGCTGCACTACCATGAGAAGACACTTCTTCATGTCTGGCTGGAGCAGGGATGAAGACGTCATCCAAATCCTGTTTCCGGGGCTCTTCACTACACGTTTTCTTTTTTTCCTAGAAATAAATTAACAGGACATGTCAGGCGTCTGGCACAAAGGAATGAGTAAGCAAAACATCCAGCATCTGCCCTACACTGCAGGAAGCCTCCAGCCTACACTACCAGGCAAAGTGCCACACTCTTAAATATAAGAAATGCACACTTCAATTAAGAGGTATGCCAACTGTAGTTACCCAGCCACTCTTTTCAATTAATGCGTCCATACTATGGAATTCAACTAAGCGCACAGGTATGAGTAGATAAGATTTCCACCCGCCATCCCAAAGGTAGCAAATATTACACACAACTTTCAGTGCAAAATTTGTTACAATTTGTACTCAAGACTAAATAACCTAGTCCCTCCAGTTTTAAATCTCCTACTGGAATTCAAATTTTTATTTAGGGAACAGTTATGCAATGCTAATAATTCATATAATAGGAACATGGAAAACCCTAACTTTCAGTCCCTACTGTCCCTGACATCCCTCCTAAGCCTTTAGCACTGCCCTATACCTCAATGGGGAGCACAGTTCCCTGACATTTTCTCACTCTTTTCTCCCACACACCTGATCTCCAACTGGGGTCTGCAGACTGAAAACAAATTTTAAAATATTGATTCGGACTGTGATAAGTTTGTGGCAACAGACTACGTTAAGAATTTATTTTCATACACCTAAATTTGGAGCCGATATCAACCTTGCAGGGTCCATCTAACTAACACCCACTGATTCCGTCAGGCTACCCATACTGCAGCAATCTGACCAGGAATTATCCAACATAAAACGGTCAAAAAGCTGAATAATAATAGACATGCTAGTTTCAAATTAAGGGTTCTCCTTTAAATAACCACTAGCTCTTACTGAATGGAGGGGTTTATGCCTCTGAGGATCCAAACAGCTATGCTGAAGAGTGGTTATGTTACCTCACTGCTGAAACACAAGTATGCAGAGTGTTCACACCAAACAAGAACAGAAAGTGATACAAGTATCCCTTCCAGAAGCTGAAATCCAGGAAGAAGACGAAATGTAGAGTGTGCAACTGAGGAAATGCCAGGAAAGTTTGCTGATGCAGTTTATTATGCAATAAAACTCGAGAATCATCATGTGACAGAAGTCACAAAAGGAAGGCCCAAAAGACTCTCAATCCTTGCAGAGCAGCAGGAAGAAAAATGAGGCAACTACCACAAGGAATCAAGTTTTCAGCACTTATTAACAATTTCACACATTCCTTAGTCAAGCAAAACCACATATCAGCTGCTTGATCAGGCCTCAGATAAAAACGACTTCAGGATCTGGGCCTCAAATGACCTAGTATGTTTGCTTTCCCCAAACCCTTTGACTTGAAGCAGACTCGCAGCCGCTTTGCAAGAACAAAACAGTTTGCTTTTGTGTCCTAGGGGTCCTAAGGATCTGTTTACTTACAGTCCAACATCCAACACCCTGTACACACCCAGGACAACAGGCTGCCTGTCCGTGATGCTCACAACTGAAAGCTCCATCGCACAATCTTTGTTCACGTGAACTCCCATTGTCCCGTATTAGTGTATACAGATAGAAAGATAGATAGATACCTCTATCTATCTGTCTAACCATCCATGAGCTATCTATTTATAAAGCCAACTAGAACTTCATCCAAGAAATGGCTAAAGCACCAGGCATCGCACTGAGACACCCTCTGCTGTTTCAACTGGAAACACAGAACACCTTCTTAATGTGCGCTTGTACAGTACATGCTGCAATGCAAGTGGCATTCCCAGGCACTACTGCAGTAAGCAACTATACGTGACAGGGGCAAGGAAAAGACATCAGTAATTGCAAGAGGGAGTGTAGCTGAGTGAGCTGGTTAGCATTCCTGTTGGATACTTGACGGGTATAAGTTCGATATTAGGTTGATTACTGCTGTGTGAAAGATGGACTTAAAAGGAGAGAGACAGTGACTGGTATAAAAGATTATGGGGGACTGCGCTAAGCATCAGGGGCTGCATGGAAGAAGGCGTAAAGATGGGGATGAAGGGAAGATGCATGTGAAGCATGGAAGAGGAAGGCTGTGGTACACCACAGCACTGCGCGCAGCAATCCCAAAGCCATGAAACGCAAGGAAGCCACAGAGGAAGATGAAGCAGCTGCTTAGCGGGTATGGGGTAGGGCTGTGTGGATGGCTGCTGGCTTAGCATCACTGCTTATTAAATTACTACTAAGCCAATTCTCACCATCTTATCAAAAAAAATATAGGCAGCGATTAAGATTCACGCTTGCCCAGACTTCATCTCCCCAGCGACACCCAGCAGCTTTGCCACCTCGCTGCGTTTCGTTTCACATTCGCAAGATTGCGGTTGCTCAGCTTTGCCCGTCGTAGCCTTATAAAAAAAGCCGTTCCCAAAACCCTCAGACTCAACTTCGCAGTTTCACAACTGAGCCTCGTATTTCAGCTCGGGGTCAAAGAACGCTGCCTGCCCCTCGACGACCCCCGCGGCTCGGCCGGGCCGCAACCACAGCTGTCCCCGACACGAGACAGCCCCAGCTTACGCCTGCGATAGCCCAGGCTGAACACAGCCAGCGAAGGGTGCTACAAAGCAACACTTACAACGCTCCTGGTTAAAGGCGAAGCACCCCTGTGTCCTGTGCAAACTGGATTGCGCGTCTGACTTTACACCTTGCACCCGCTTACCCAGGGCGTGGGTGTCAATATGGATCCCCAGCAGCATTGTCACTGCACGAGGAGGCTTGTAACGACCATCCATTGGCATCCTGTTTGTCAGGTCGTCGCCACAATGAGCTCAGTATATAATTGATAGCATCCGGATTGCAAAAAACCCTACGGCTTACACACCGAGCGCAGGAGAGACGGTCTTAGCAGAAGGGGAGGGCTGGGGGTTAGACCACAACCGCCCCGTCCCGCAACATCACTTCCGAACGGCCACACGGGGCCGGAGCTGCCTTTCGCCCAAGTGCTCGTCCTCTGGTGGCTATGAACAACCCCCCCGGGTAGGGCGCTGTCAAAAAAGAGCCATGTCTGTGTGGCTTTGGGAAACGCCAGAGCCTGGCCCCGCCCGGCACCCGCGCGCCATGGACAGGACAGGACAGGCCCGTCCCGTCCCGTCCCCTCCCCCGGCAGCCACGCACCTTGGCCTTGCTGCGGCCGGACTTGGCGCGGGCCCGACGGGCGGGCCGGACCGGCCTCCCCCACAC
>NW_005842718.1:712967-736894 GCF_000455745.1 Alligator sinensis
CGACGGGCGGGCCGTACGGCCTCCGCCATCCCCTCCGCTCCGCTCCGACCCAGGCGGATGCGCGCGGCGCGCAGAGCCTCTGCGCCAATCAGCGCCCGGCGCTACGGAGGACGAGTAGGGACATGCGGGGGCGGCGGCAGGGAGCGAACAGCGCCCCCTGCGGCAGGAGGGGGGAGCGCGGGACGCCGTCTGCGCACGTCCCAGTGCACGCGCACACCCACACACCTGTGCATACACACCTGCACATAAACATACACGCCTGCACACTTTCATGCGTGCGCACACCCACCCACATACCCCTCTACACACACACACCTGTGCATACACCTCTGCACACAAACATACACACCTATGCTTCACACGTGCGAGCACACACACGCCCCTACACACACAGCCTGCACCCACCCCGGCACACCTTTGCGTGTGCGCACACACATATAAACCTACACCTGCGCACACCCACACACACACCCCTGGACACACGCACACAGCCTGCACACACCCCTGCACCCACACCAACACGTACAGCCTACACACACCCCTGCACACCTTCATGCATGTGCACACCGACATCTCTACACCCGCACATACACACCTCCCTGTATACACACACCCCTGCACCCACACCAACACACACACCCTGCATGCACCCCTGCACACATGCACACACACACCTCTGCACCCACAATCACCCACACACCCCTGTATGCACAAACACACACCTGCACCTACCCACTCACTCTTGCACACACACACACCCCTGCACACACATGGCCTGCACACACCCCTGCACACCTTCACACATGCGCACACATACACACCTCTACACCCACCCCCCCCACACACCCCTGCACACGCAGGGACGGGCGGATCCAGCGGGGGGGCAGTGGCAGCGCTCCCACCTGGGGGCTTGTTTCCAAGTCCCTGAAGCAGGTAAGACGCGCGCACACACACACACACACACACACACACACACACACACACACACACACACTACCAACTCAGACACATACATATCCAAACTAGCCTAGGCACATGCACACCTCTGGCTGTCCCCACCAGGGAAGCCTCCAAGCCCCTGCTGCCTGCTCCAGCCAGGGCTGGGCTCAGCTGGGAGCAGCAGGGGGGATGGGCAGGGGGCTTCCCCCTTCCCATCCTACACCTGGGGGGCCAGGGAGGGTGGGACAAGGGAAGGCCCCCTGCTCATTGCTGCTGCTGGCCCTGTCCCAGCTGAGCCCAGCTCCCCCTGCACAAGGGGCTTGGAAACTTCCCTGGCCTGGGACAGCGAGGAAAGCAGCAGCCACAGGTGGGAGAAGGGGAGGGCGATTCATACCTGTTGGGGGACTTTAAAAACATCTGCAGAGGCTCTAGCTAGCATCGCGGTCTTCCCTCACCAGTGGGTGAAGAGGGAGGAGGCTGGGAGCAGGACGCAGCCACTGGTGCAGTGAGGGTGGCTGCTCCCACACCTCCCCTGTGCCAAAGTCTGGATCTGCCCCTGCACACGCACAGTCTGCACCCCACAGGCTTTCTAGGGCGGTATTAAAAATTGGTCATTCTAATAAGAGGTGGAAAACAGCCGGTAGAACACGTTCAATTGACATTTTATTCATTCTCCAGGAAGAAATGAAGGTCCAGCAGGAACCGGCTTTGCTAGCATTACACAGACAATAGCAATGTGCAGCCCAGAGACAAAGCAGCCCAAGTTGTGAATCGGTTGTGACACCCAACAACTGACCCGTGAGAGACAGCACACGGGTAACAGGGACACAGGCCAACTCAGCCGGTTCCTGCACACAACAGTCAGTTCTGTGCAGGTATAAGGAGCTCTGCAAACGGTTTGGTTTAGCCCCCCCGGCACTTGTACGGCTCCATGGTTACAATATTATTGGTCAGTATTGATTTTGATCCAGGTGCTCTCTCAGCATTGGATCTAGCTGCACTGATTGAACGGGATCCAGCCGGCAGCTGAAAGGATGTCAGTGTACATGGCTGCAACAAGGCCCATTGCACCAGGCCTAAAAGTCCTAGCCCAGCAGGCCGTGGGTATAATGAAGACAATGGATGACCTGGATGACTGTCTGTTCTTAGCGTGCCCTGGATCAAACAGGACCTTCCCACCATATTAAAGCAAAATTTGTCAAATATCCGGTACATCTGTAAAGTGTAGCTTTAATTAGCTTTAGTAAGAATTACACTAACAGAAAAGAGGGGAGGGGGCAGATTCCTTCTCTTTCTCCTTCAACTGCCTTGTTACAAGAGCAGACAAGGTTCTTTGGGTGAATCTGATATCTTTTATTAGACCAACTTAAATAGTTGGAAAACAATTATTAAGCAAGCTTTCGGGTTCAAAAACCCTTCGTCAGGCTAAGGAAGTGTCAGCAGTTGGTGCGTGCTCCTCATTCCATCCAGGAAGAGCGCACACCAACTGCTCTGTTTCTGGTGCAGCAACTTAGCTAACCAAAAACTCTTGCCAGTGACTAAGATTTTCTTCCTGAGTCACACTGCAGTCACTTACCTGACATGAAGGTCTCTGCTACATTCTGCATTAGTCACAGTGGTAGAAATTATAGTGATGTCAATTAGAGTTGATGGGAAGAAAATAAGGAAATACACCCTTGCAATTTTCAGCGCAGACCAGAATGAGCTGTGCTGCTGTTTTCCAAAAGAGCTTACAATCTTCTTTTGTTTGATTACCCAATTGATATGTGTGTTTCCAGCACAGAGCCAAAGAATCTTTGCATTGCAAGGACAGTATAATATTCAGAAAAGGTTTCGGGGGTTTTTTTTTGTTTGTTTTATTAAAAGGATTGCTTCCTCTATAAGCCTGTAAGAATGTCAGGCTTTGGGCGCGCACACACTGAATGAGAGGTTGTTCTGGTGATGTAATACCCAGTATTCTCAAGTGAGGGGGAGGAAATCACAGTGGAGCTGCTCAATGATGAAGTTTTGCAGATCCAGACCGAAATCTCCTATCTATAGCTAATCAAGTTTCACTTGAGCCTGATTATACTAAATCTCTAAATAAATACAGTTCAAGTCTAAATTTTGCAGGCACTACTAGCAGTGCCCAGCCTTGTCATTTTTAGTTTGAAATGACTCATATTCCCCACTTTTGTCACAAAATGAAGATAAAGTCTTTACACATATGCCAACCTGACTAGAAGAATTTAGATATCAGACCCATCATTGAGGGGGTCTCAGCTTCTTGCTTTCAAAGTTTTTCTTAAACATCTTGCAAGATACAATTCAAAGAGTGTGGATTTGGGCAGGGGTGTAGGAAAGGAGGAATAACAGCTTGATTCCCTTTGGGCAAAGGTAAGTAAGGCAAATATTTGATGATTTGTACTTTACAGTTTCTAGCGGCTTTCAGTACCAGATTGTGTACATCAGAGTGTAAATGGAGTGAAGGACTGTGCAGCCAACACTCAACAAACTTGAAGGAAAGGGATTCAATTGACTTTGAGTCTCCAAGAGTGGGAACATGTATATTCCTGGGGACAACCAGCAACAACACAATGTGTGCCGCTGGCACTTGTCCCCGGGGAGCACCCGTGCCACGCATGCTCTGCCATGCAGCATGTTGCCCCGGGTTGAGTAGGGGAGACTGAGGCCAGCAGCTATGTTGGCCCCAGCAGCCTTACATGGGAGTCCTGTAGGCCTCTAGGAGCTACAGCCAAGGCAATCCAGCAGCAGGGAGCCCGGCCAACAGCTGGAGTGTGGCTCTGGCCAGCCAGGCTCCGGTTTTGGACAGTACACACTACCGCCACCCCACTTTTTTTAGGTGTGGGTTTTTTTGACCTCAGGATCTCGGGACGTCAACCTCCCCTTTTCCCCCTGCTGCTGCAAATTAGCAGCACAGGGATCACCTGCACGTGCGGCATGCAGTGCTGCAGGCAGGTCTGCAGTGCCCCATACTGTACATCTACACTCATCTAGCTGTACCCAAAAGGTCCTTTTGAAAAACACATTAACAAACCCTGCTGCATTTGTTGCAGAAATAGAACAACAAATAGTAGTAACTACCGGTAGCTACCGGATATTTTCTACTACAAATAATAGTAACTACCGAATATTTTCAGGACCAAATAGACTGTCAGACCCTTTGGACAAACAAAGCTGAGGTGCATTTAATCCCTCCATCTTTCAAAAAGGGTTCGAGGGTCCTACTGTATGGCCTCCATTAAAATCTTACTGTTAACAGCCAGAACACCACGTTGAACATTCTTGTGGAGGTGAAAAGCTTTTTGGAGACAAGCAGCTAACTCAGGGGGTGTCACCATGTGGAATGATTCCAGAGGAGCTCCACGTGTGGACACCCCTATTCCAAAACAAGAACACCCTGCTCTGCTTTAGCTTAATCCAAAGGGCTTGCCTGGACAGAGGTCTAGTATACAATAGCAATTCTGAGCTAATTGTTCATCCAGACACTTGGGGAACTCGGGTGGAGTGACTATGACACTTTGAATTCAGTCTTATTCTTTAATCACTTCCTCATATAGACAAGCCCAGGCAAAAATCAGTGTTCAGATGAAGTTACTTAGTGTTAGCTATTGCTGTTTAACTTCATATCCTACCTTTATACAAACTAAGTTTCAAGTATAAACGAGCCTGGAAACCATCTATTGACCTCAGGTGGCCTAGAAACTCCAGCAAAAAGGAACTTCTTCAGAACATTGATGTTTATACAAGAGATCTGACCTTACTCCGGTGACACCTCCATAATCCTGAAGATAATGCTTTACATTTAAAACAGGGTTGAAGTCTCTTTCTATACCTATCAGATTGGAGTTACTTTCAGTCAGTTTTCAGTAGAGTAGATCCAAAATGCTATTGTTTAAAAATATACATTCATTCCATATATCAGTAGGTGTGTTATATTAAGATATACTGTATTGTTCTGATTTTAGGTCTACCTTTTTTAATCATAGAAGTCGGGTCGGAAGGGACCTTGTAGATCTTCAAGTCCGACCCACTGCCTGGGCAGGAGGAAAACTGGGCTCAAATGAACCCGGCCGGGTAGGCATCGAGCCGCTTCTTAAAGACCCCCAGGGTAGGAGCCAGCACCACTTCCCTTGGAAGTTGGTTCCAGATCCTAGCCGCCCTGACTGTGAAGTAGTTCTTGCGGATGTCTAATCTAAACCTACTCTCCAACAACTTGTGGCCATTATTCCTGCAATAACCCCTGCTAGCTCCCTCAACACCCTGGGGTGGAGAGCATCTGGACCTGCTGATTTGAACACATCCAGCCCCTCCAGAAGCACTCTAACCCGGTCCTCCTCAACCTTAGGTCTGGAGGCATTCCCCTCGAATCCGTCTTGAATCCCGGTGGGGGAGTCCCAGTCCCTGCACAAGAAAACGGAGATGAAGAATTTGTTAAAGACGTCTGCCTTCTCCTCTGGCGCAACGACCAGATTGCCCAGAGTATCTTGCAGGGGCCTCACATTTCCCAGCACCTTCTTCATCCTCCCTATATATTTGAAAAAGGACTTAATTATTATCTTTGATCTTGGACGCTAGTCCTAGCTCTATGTCTGCCTTAGCTTTCCTAACAGCCCCCCTACAGGCCCGAGCAGTGGAGGTATACTCTTCTTTGGAGATAGCCACCCCCCTTCCACCGGGTGTACGCCGCCTTTTTGGCAACCAGGCATTCCCGGACGTCCTTGGTGAGCCAGGGAGGCTTTTGGGCACTCTTGCCCCCTTTGCTTCTTGTTGGGATCGTCACCCCTTGGGCCCTGAGTATTGTCTCCTTAAGGAACAACCACTCATCTTGGGCACTGAGTTCCCCTGCCCTCAAGAATTGCAGCGCCTCTCCCACCAATCTCAACTCATTGAAGTTGGCCCTCTTGAAGTCTAAGGCTACCGCTTTGCTGCAGGCCCTTGACACCCTGTGCTGGATGATGAATTCCAGCAAGCGATGATTGCTATCACCCAGGTAGTCAAGGACCTGGAGACCCCTTACCAGATCATCGCCTTCTTAATCCAAAAGAACCATTAAAAAAAAAAAGTTGCGTTCAACATATATGGAAGACTGACCTATAACCAAAAACATATACTATGCAGGGGTACAAGCCCCCTCCCCACCCCCTCCCCCATCGTACTTGCAGTATTTTTGTGCATGTAGAAAAACTAAGAATTTTTTTCCATGTAAATCTTACGTTCATAACGTTAGTCAATTTAACCCATCAGGTACTTTCCTTGGCTATCCGATTACCCTGTGGGTCTTGGTAGTGTTATAGTGGTGCTGTAGTTGTGATGGTCCAGAAAGTATGCAAGAGGCAAAGATTTCTTAAAGTGATATCTTTTGTTGGCCCATCGGCATAGCTGGGATAGTTAGACAAGTTTCAAATGCAAGACATTCTTCATCAGGTCTAAGCAGTAAAAGTCATCACAGCATAGTAAAAAACAGTTTCCCTCTTCTGAGGGGGGTGGAAAATAGGGTAATAGTAATTCAAGGTCTTTATCTGTAGTTATCATCTTTGCAGGGGGAAAAAGTTGTTTTTCCTAAAGCTGAACCAGAAAATGCTGGGTCAACTTATAATCAGAACAGTATGGTACACAGCGCTTGCCATTGGCGACTAGACCCAAGAGTCGGTGGAAAGCAGAAGTCCATATTCCATCAAACTCAAGGTCAGTGCTGAGGTGCAATGGGAGGTTGGTGTGGGAGATGTGGCACAGCATGGAGGATTGCCTGCGATGGCCATCTCACATCAGAGCCCCGAACAAGGGAGGGGTCCACCTTAGCACCTCATTGCTCCAATGAACAGCACTGTTAGGTATTATCAGAGAGAGCCCTTGTGGGAGTATCAGCAGAACTATCAAGAGGACAAGACGTGGATGAGAAGAGGTCTATCAGATGAGGATTGCAAAGGCAGAATTGGGAGGGCTCAGATCAGGAGAAAAGATGCACTGGAAGACTGTCAGCTTCTCTGCTTACATTGAGCCGGCTCTAATCAGTGTGTACAGACCTTTGCACATGAACATGTCATAGGATTATAGACTACAGGGGTGGAAGAGCCCTTATAAATCCACCCCTATGACCCAAACAAAGTACATTCCAAAACACACAGGTCTCAAATCTGAAGTTTTAATATAGATATTTTAAAACTAAAGCTACAATCAATTTCTTCTTTAAAATTATACAGGAATATTTAAGAGTCTTTTTTAAATACAATATTTTTCTCTATGAACCCACTTTGGACAGTGCGTTAAAATGTAGCAGGACAGAATGAGTTGTACTGAATGCTTTGGACTCTCTTCCATGCAAAGAAAAAAAACAAAGCCCCAGAAGGTTGTGATTTCAGGTGCATGCAGAATCATGTAGGTGTACATGAACAACACAAGCAGTCTGATGTGGAATCCACCCTGCTGCTTTAAGATAAGAAATCAGCACATACACACGCTCACTAAGAGCTGGGCAGAAGCACGCACAGTTTAGTGTTTGTGTACCTGAATCAAAGTAGTATCAGATCTCCCCAATGAAGATGGACATCAACTGTGAGAAATTCAGATCAGGACATGAGTTTTAGGGCTCCAGATCATCTCTAGAAGCCAGCTGAGTTCCTAACAGGGTCCAGATCCCAAATCACTGATGCCAAACAGGAATTCTGCCATGGACTTCGACAGGAAAAGGAGCAGGCTCCCAAAGGGCTGTTAGGAGGAGTGTTCAGGAAGTGGAAACAGTAATGAGCTCTCCCACAATTCAGCTCAGAACTTGCCCTTGGTGCAAATCCAGAGTAACAGACCAAACCCAGCCTCAGATCTTACTTCCACCTCTGGGCTACGAACAATTTCACTCTGCCCAAAGCACTGCACGCAGTTCCCACCGCAGCGCTGGTGTGGCACGTGCGAGTTCTCAACCCCAAAGACATAAGAGATTTTTTTAAATGTATTTTTCCAGATGCCTGTAAATCTTTCCACATCAAGAAGGTATCACCAACCCCCAGAGCAGCACATGGGTGATGCCATTGTACCCGTGGCTTCTGCTCAAGGATTCTTTTTGCTTGCTTGTTTCCGACCACGAACAAGAGACGTCAGTCCTTGGAGCTTGTGGATGTGAAAGAGGAGAGACTTCAGGCTGCCTGGGGTCTTTCATCCAAAATGTATAAAATAGGGACCGCAGGACTCTTTAAAATATTTTTAGAAGGAGAGACAGTTCAGGTCTGCATCACTGCGTCCAACATATAAAATGCAAGTGGATACGCTGCCTCTGACAAGCTTCTCGTGCTCAGAGACGCTGCTGCGAGACCCTAAAAGAGCAGAGGGACATTGCCAAAGTCAATGAAAGAAACTTCAAGCAGAATCAGACATAATGGATGGCTGAGGGGAAGGGAATGGGAAAAGCAACTTGTTAGACCGCTTACCTCAGCTGGCCACCAGTGCAGAGCTGTTCACTCATTGCTTAACACACCCTTTAGAGACCCAAATGACAGGGTTTCCAGCTTCCCCGGGGCCACTATTCTTCAGTCTTACCATCTAACCCAGGGGTGGGCAATTATTTTGGGTGGAGAGCTGCTTACTGGGTTTTGGCAAGCCATCGAGGGCCGCATGACTGGCAGCCAGAGGCAGATAAATATCAATTTTCTAAATTTTTTAGGGGCCCCACGGGGCAGATAGAATGGCCTGGCAGGCCGCGTCCAGCCCACGGGCTGCATTTTGCCCATCCCTGATCTAACCACTGGGAAGCTTCCTTCGATATCCCAACTCTCCTCATTCTAAAATAGTCTCACCTTAGTAATTCATTCAAGAACTAAAATACTTACAAACAATGCTAGTGGTGTACTAAACTGTAGCCATCAACTGTAGCATAATCGGGATCACCTGTGAGAGAAGGAGCTAGTTATATTTGTGCTCTGCAATAGTGGTTGTCATGAGATTTCAAAGCCAAAAGGAGGTGAGTACCCTTCTCCACATCTTACAGATAAGGAAGCTGGGAGGTGAAAGGACTCTTGGTCCCTAGGGTCTGCCATTAGTTCACATCACAAAGTTTAAAAAATGCTCGGAGTAAGGAAAATTTCAAATCTCAGATCTAGAGATGGGCTCTCTCAAAGTTCAGGGTTGTTCTGACCTGGGGCTTTGGTAGGAACATCCTTCTGCTTGAAATCCTACCCCCTGCCTCAAATAAAAATCAATGGCCAGGGCTATGATTTCAGTCTCTGAGAAAAGTTTGCAGGTGTCACTGGAGAGATCAGCAGGCAGGATTATAAGGGAAATAAGAGAGATGGCTGAACCCACTATCACCGATCCACAGGCAGAAACACTCCAGAGCAGTGGTTCTCAACCTTTTTAGACTCGAAGCCCCCTTCATTGGGCTCAAGACACCTCTCGGAAAATGCCAGCTCTTAGTTTTTACTCATTTTTTTGACTACAGAAAAATAAGAGCAATTCTCTTCTCACAAAGAACTCAGAAAGACCACACAACTCACAAAGACTGCACAGGCCAGAACGCTTTTAATCTACAGATTCAGATTTGAAATTTCTGGGTTTATACTACACATCATATTTGCACACCTAACAGTGCTCACATTGTGCAGCACCCTTGAAAGGATCTCAAGGCATCCTGGTTGAGGATCATCGGGCTAGGGGATTCTCTGGCTCCCCTGGCAGTGGGGCTGTGTGATGTGGAGGCAATGATCATTAGGCAGTGGTTAGAGAGGGGGCAGGGGTCCCTGTAAGGAGAGGGGAATAGAGGTCCTTAGCAGAGGGAACAAGCTGTGACCAAGGAGAGGCTGAGCCTGGGAGATTTCCACAGGAACATTTATAAGGACTACATGGTAGTCTGGACGTACCTAACATGATGCATGGTACATCCAGTACGTGGAAAGGAGTGTCAGTTTTGTTTTACCATACTCCGTTGTCAAAGCAGTTGATCGCTTTTTCTGTTTTATACCATTTGTTCTTCCTTGTGATTAACTCCTGTTCCTTTAACAAGGCACCCATGGTAAATGGTGATTTCTAGGCAAATTAATAACCTGGGTACACCCACTCAGCAAACTGGGGGACCAGTAAAGCTTATACAAACCCAAGGTGCATCTCTGGGATCATCCTAACACTCCAGGGTTTTGTCCCACCCACCTGCGGCAGAATTACAGCTGAGAAAGCATTGGGATATGCCCACCCCAGTAGGACTTAAAGTACAAGAAAAGAGGGTTTAAACCATGCAATTGCTACAGCGCTGTGCGGTCACTCACTTGGCCCGCTGGTTGGGATTGGCAGTGGCCCCCTCCTGCATAGACACAAGCAGAAAAGGCAAAATGGTTTGATGTTTTCACAGTAAGCAATTCTAGTCCATTTTTTCCCAGGCTAACTTGGCCCCGCTGCAGGGCCCAGAGACTGAGCAGCTGCCACGAACGGCAAGACCTTGGTCATTTTACAATGGGTTGGCTTGGGTTTTTTACAATGCTCCCATTTCAGAACCAGCTACGAATCACCTGCACAGTAACTACCGACAAAGTTGCAAGAATCAGGCAAGCATCCTCCCTTCCTGGCCCCAAGCCTTCCACAACTCAGGAAGTCTTTACTGTAAAGGGATCTGTTTGATACTCTTACAGCAAAATAGCAGGGATGTCAGTCTCAAAGAAACCTGAGAACACACACGTTCTCGCCACCCTCTCCAGCCTTCATTCCAGCTCCCTTCTCTGGGCTGTCAAGTCCCTCACTCTTCCCATCTCTTAACTTCAGTGATCAGGTTCTCTCCTGTATCAGGGGTGTCAAACGTATGCTCCATAGGCCAGATCTGGACCATGGAGCCCAAGGGTCTGGACCATTTGTCTTACATTTCATAGATATCATAGACATTAGGGCTGGAAGGGACCCCGGAGGATCATCGAGTCCAGCCTCCTGCCCCAGGGGCAGAAAGTCAGCAGGGGTCATAGGATCCCAACAAGATAAACATCCAAACGTCTCTTGAGGCGTTCAAAGTGGGTGCTTGAACCACCTCCGGCGGCAGTCTATTCCAAACCTTGGGGGCTTGGACAGTAAAGAAATTCTCCCTTATGTCCAGCCTGAAATGGTCATGGAGGAGTTTGTGACCATTTGACCTCGTCATCCCTTGGGGTGCTCTGGTGAACAGATGTTCCCCCAGATCCTGGTGAGCACCCCTGATAAACTTGTAGGTGGCCATCAGATCACCCCTGAGCCTGCGCTTTTCCAGGCTGAAGAGTCCCATGGCTCTCAGCCTGTCGTCATACGGTCTGTTTTCCTGACCTCTGATCACGCACATGGCTCTCCTCTGCACCCTCTCAAGCTTCTCCACATCCTTTTTGAATTGTGGAGTCCAAAACTGGACGCAGTACTCCAGCTGTGACCTCACTAAGGCCGAGTACAAGGGGAGAATGATGCCCTGGGATTTGCTTGAGAAGCATCTATGGATGCAAGCCAGCGTTTTGCTTGCTTTACTAGCCACAGCATCACACTGAAGGCTTATGTTCATCTTGTGGTCAATCGTGACCCCCAAGTCCCTTTCGTCCATAGTGCTAGCCAGCGTAGCACTGCCGAGCCTATAAGCATGCTGCACGTTTTTCTTCCCAAGGTGGAGAACCTTGCATTTTTGCGTGTTAAACACCATCAGGTTCTTGTCCTCCCATTTCCTGAGCCTGTCCAGGTCAGCCTGGATAACCTTCCTGTCTTCAGGTGTGGACGCTTTACCCCAGAGTTTCATGACATGTAGCTAGCTGGAGTTCAGTCGCAGCCTTGGCTGTCCTGGTTTGCTCCCTGCAGGCCCAGACTAGTGCACCAACCCTGCATCGCAGATGGGATCTGGCACGCAGGCTGAACCCAGTGCCATGGGCTTTGCATGCAGCACAGTGGGGCTGGTCTGGGGCGCAAGCCGCACGTGGTGCCCATGCCGGATCAGCCTTGCACACTGGCTCCAGCACGCGCAGACAGTCTGGGGCCCAATCCAGACCAGCCCCAAAGCCAGCATGCAGGGCTAAGCTGATGGGATGCCACACGCAGCCTGCACCTCAGACTCTGTGCAGTGCCCATGGCACTGGGTTCAGCAAATGTGCTGTGTGCAGAGCAGGCCCTGGAGCAGGGCCAACATATACCATGCACAGGAGACTGGCATGGACCAGCCCCTCTGGTGCACAGTCCTGGTCCAGCCCACACATCATCTGGCCGGGGGGACTGGATGAGTTTGACACCCCTGACCTATACATACTCTCAAGCTGATCCAAGACTCCCCAAACAACAAAAGGGAGAGCACAAAATCCAGGAGGATTGCAGCAGCACAGCTGGGAGCAAGGGAGATGGTGAAGAGGTGCAAAAGATAATGGAAAGCAGGACTCAACCCAGGTGCAATTCCCAGTCTGCCTGGATTCCCCTTTGCACAAAACCACAACCCACCACCACAGGCCTCTAATGGAGCCCAACATCCAGACAGTTACAAAAGGCTTAGAAAAGCAAAACACATTTTCTTTCTCCAAACAGCCACCCCAGTCCTTGTACTGTTCTCTGTGTTGTGTTCCTTACCTCCCTATTCCTGGTGGTGGGGCCTGATTTCTCACTGGAGTTGCATTTCTCGACGTGTTGTAGTAATTTTCATAGACAACTGGAGCTAGAAAAAGAACTCAGCTGTCACGTTTAATGTTTTCACGTAACTGGTTGGCACAGAAACACAGCATCATACTGCACCACTTCTCAGCCCCTCAAGAATCTGGATGATTCAACTCTAGAACAGTGGAAAGATGCACTCTCTTCAAGGACAAGCAGCAACTGCTTGCTAATCCAATGCCAGGACACCGTACAAGAGACAGGCTTGATTGAGGACATGGAAGTGAAGCACGACAACCAGACGTGCTTCCTTTCTGCACCCTCCCTTGTTCCACAAAAGCAACCGTTCTCAGAGCTGAGAAGCTGGAAGGAGGCCCGAGCACAGCGCTGCTTCGAAAACCAGACTCAAACCCATACCTGGGGGCATGTTTCCCATTTTACGGTAGTTTACAAAGAATTCAATATCCTTATCGATGTTGCACATTTCCAAACTTCTGCGGATTTCTTCATATTTCTGCAAAAAAAGAAAAAAAGAAGACTTGTTTCTGCCCATCATTGGGTCTGGCCAGCAGCAGACTCAGACAGAGAACAATGGGTTAACTCTGCATTTACAGGTCTTCTGACGGGCACGCAGCCTGCATGAAAGAGGGATAGCCAATTGGTATAATCAAGGACATGTTCCTTCTGGTATTCAACAGGACTTACAAGTGCTTGCACTTTTAAATTAAAAGACATCATAGACAACAGCGAACATGGTTAGAGAATCACGGTCTCCCCTGACGGGGTCAGCAGTGACCATTCACACTTTTCTAGCCTCCATTTGCTCTAAGGTTGCAGAGCAAAAGCGTGGACTTAAAAAGTGCACATACAAATACTGGCCAGAGATGGGCAACTGTCTCAAGGGTGAACTTGTGGGCCAAGATCAAGTGTAGTCGCTGCACAAGTCTGTTGCCCTGACTGAGAAGGACTTGAATGGCATTGTGTAGTGGAGGGTGCAACCCTGCCCAATGCACTGCAAACAGGACACCTGTCTGTAACAGCCTCCCAGTGGCCAGCTTCCAGTGGGAGGATCTCAGCTACACACCTCTTTTATGGAAACGTGGGACTCCTCCCTAGCTTGCTCCTGTGGCCGTTGGCTAAGGGCAAATGAGACTCAGGGCCATCTGAACCCCAAGACCTCCAGGCTTGGGCCTGCACATAGGATGCCTGCCAAAGGATTTGGGAGTATCTGAAGCCCCAGGCTGAAAAGTCTAGGGTGGAGGATGCTTGCTGGTTGTAGCGCCACAGATAGTGTTTAAACGATTGAGTTTTGCTCAATAGAGAGAATTTGGAACCAGTTTGGCTCATTTGACCTGGAATACGAAACATTTTCCAAAAGAGAGGATTTCTAAGCTGAGGAACCCTCCTTTTTCTCTCCATGAAGGCTCAGAGAGCCTCCGTGTCATCTTACCTCATCACTCTGGACGCACTCCTGGGAGAGCTGGTTGACGTGCACCCACAGCGCGTTGCGGAAATAGCTAATCCGTTCACACTCCTGGGTCTCAAAGAACTGCAGTGACACAGGGAAGCATGTCATGATACATCCCCAAATGGCAAAAGCCCACGAGCTCAACCCACTGAAGTTCATCTTGGCAAAGAGGAAGAGAAAGCCTAGGTTGTCCAGGCCACCTCTGCACCAGTGCAGGATTGACCCTTATTGTGGGACAAGCTTGTGTTTCACGTAGTCCCATTTTCAAATGTCATAATCAGTGGGGCGTCAGCTGAAAATGTCTTCTCAACCTTACCCTCCCCTTGACTGTGGGGGCACAGGTCTACCTTTGTAGGGCAAGGAAATTGGTCTAACAGAGTCTTTGCCTTCTCCATATGTTACAACCCTAAAGTCTCCAAGACATTTACTAGACAGCAAACACATGTTTTATACCAGTGGTGCTCAACCTTGTGGCCCTGTGCCTGGGGTCAGTCTGAGGGTCCATCCTAATCTTGCCCGCAGCCCAAATGCACATGCCAGATCCAAGCATACATGAGCCCAGCCCTGCATGTTGGATCTGGCCATGCCCTAGCTCAACCCCATGCGCAGCTTGATCCTGCATAGTGGATGCCAGGCCACACCTTACCACTCCACAGTCGATCCAGAAATATGGCAGCAGGGGAGCAGCAATGATCACTGCCACTGCGCTACCATCAGTATCTGTGATGAGACCCACAAGCCAGACCCACGTGGCTCTTCGGGCTGGATTTGGGCATCACTGTTTTATACAATCGTAGGAAGGATTCATCTTCTTTTGAAGGGCTTCATTGCTCCCTCATGTTCCAGCTCTGCCTCCAGCCCTCCCATTCCTTCCTCTTTGCTTTATCAAAGACCTGAAGTTGTCTTTTAAAGAGGCAGCTTAGTAGTTTACTGGGTCCTATTGCACCATGGTGGAAAAATGCTGGACTGTAGCATGGATAGGGTAAGGCAAAGGCTTGCTGGGGATACAACATGAATGGGGTCACATTGCTTAGTTTATACCCTGATCACTCTATTCTAAGACAAGGCCTTTTCCCCGCATTCATCACAGGAAAAACAAAGGCTTGTCTTAGAGTTGAGTAAGAAATGGCTGTACAGGGAGCCCAGCTGGGGCAGGGACAACAGCAGCAGCTCTGCTACCAGTCAGGAGTCCCTCCTGCCACCCTTCCCTTGCTGCCAGGGAAGGAGGAGTCTGCAGGCTGCTGCTGCTCCTATGGTCTCCAACTTGCCCCAGGCTGCGGGAAGCAGCTGTGCTGGGAGCCTGGCTCTGCACTGTGCAGATTTCTCCTTCTCTGCCCTGCTGCCTGCCCTTCTCCCCCTTCTGTGGGGAGACAGGGAAACGAGGGAAGGGAACAGGCAGGGAGGAGAAATCTGCATAGTGTAGAGCCGGGCTGGGATAGGAGAGGCTGTAGGGCTGCACCTGTGCAGGGATCAGTGGGAGAGCAGGAGGAGGAGGAAGAAATAAATGGGGGTGGGTGGGGTAATCACCAGGGGGGCAAGGGATGAGGGGCAGGATGCCTGCTGCCCTGCTCCTGCTTTCCTCTGCCTCGACTTTCCCCCCTGCTTTCCCTGCCTCCTGCTCCTTGCTCCTGCTTTTCCCCATACCTGCCCCCTCACTTCTGTTCTTCCCATTGCCTTCCCCCCCACCCCGCTGCTGTTTTCCTGCCAACAAAAAAAAAAAAGCAAATTATTTTAAAAATTATAATTTTCCATATCTAGAATCTAATTATTGGGGGGTTGTCTTAAATTTGAAGTCATCTTAGATTCAGGAAAATATGGTTTTCTCTCTCCTTATAGATTCAGAGAGTGTAAGGCCAGAAGGGACTTTGGAAGATCATCGGGTCCAGCCCCCTGCACCAAGCAGGAAAGACAACTGGGGTCAAGTGACCCCAGCAAGGTGACTGTCTTGTCTCCTCTTGAAGATTTCCAAGGTAGGCAATTGCACCTCCCCTGGAGGGAGCTTATTCCAGTCTGGACACGCTGGCTGTGAAGAAGTTTTTCCTAATGTTGAGCCTGAATCGATCTTCCAGGAGTTTATGGCCATTACCTGGGTGCCCTGGTGAACAGTTACCGAGTCACCAAGCCCTTGATGTACTCCCCTAGTGTAGCGGTAAGCTGCTACCAGGTCCCCTCTCTGCCTCTTTTCTTCAGGCTGAAGAGTCCCTCAGCCTTTCCTTGTATGGCTTGCCATGTAAGTCTCTGATCATACAGGTGGCTCTTCTTTGGACTCCCTCAAGCTTGTGCACGTTGTTGCTGAAGCGCAGTGCCCAGGACTGCACTTAGTACTCCAGCTGCAGTCTCACCAGTGCTGAGCAGAGCACAAGAATTGCCTCCTTGTTTTTGCTGGAGATGCATCGGTTGATGCATGCCAGGATGTTATTTGCCCTACTGGCTACAGCATCTCCCTGCCCGCTCATATTTATACTGCAGTCTATTATTACCCCCAGGTCCCTTTCATTCAAGGTGCTAGTCATTTTGGTGCCACCAAGCCTGTAGGTGTGTTGGGGGTTGCTCGTCCTGAGGTGCAGCACTCTCAGGCCTTCTCTCAGGCCCAGCTCTTCTCCCCCTCCCAAAACACGCAAGCATACACACAGGTTTGGATCAGACAGACAGACAGACATGCCAATGTCTAGATGTCTCTCAGAGCCCAAACCTGAATTTTGCCCTGCGGTGAGTCTGAATTCCACCAGGAAGCATTAATTCCTGACATGTTTCCACAGATAACAAGTAACCTTTCATCAAGAGTAAGTATTTATCATCTGTAACCTTTGTAACACACCCAAAAGATAACTCCTATACCTGGCAGGCACCTAGTTTGCAGAGCTTTGGTTTGTCCAAAGATAAAATTGATCCTTCCTTTGCCCAACCTTGGCAATCTCTTTTGACTGCAGTGCCCCAAGAGGGGTCTGCCCCATCATACAGTCCTAGCATCAATTGGCCTGGAGTTCATTTAGGGTAGGGGTGCTCAATCTCCAGCCCACACGCCTAATACAGCCCATGGAGCCATGGCATCTGGGCTACGGGGCTTCCCAGGGGTCAGGAAACTTGGCAGCGGAGGAGCAGTGGCAATTAATATGGCCACCTTCCCCGACTGCCAAATACCCAAATGCCAATCCCTGCAGCGGGCCAGAGCCAGTCGTGCCCCCTTCCCTCTGGGTGGCTGTGTTGGGGTTGGGCTACACCGCCCTCTCTTACCCCCATGCGCCTGGTTCAAGCAGGTCTGGGTTGGGGCTGGGCTGCCCCCCATGCGCTCCCTCTGTACAACCAGATGGGGCCCCACTGAGCCCAACCCGGGCGCCAGATTAGGATAACCAGCTAGATCCAGTGTGCGGACAGACTGGGCACTGCCCATCCGGCCCACTGGGCAAAAAGGTTGAACACCACTGACTTAAAGCATCTATAATAATTGCATTGTTCATTATGTATAATAAATACTCTCATGTGCTATCCAGGAGATGGCAGCACTGGCCATACAGAAAAGCAAGCACAAAAAACCTCATTATTTTGTCCCCTGATATTTGAATGTTTTCTTTTTCTCCTCCCCTTTGAAAATTGATAATTTTGGGGGGGGTTATCCAGAAACCAGGTATGGTCAAGTGTTATGAAGAAGGAAACACTGAGCAGAGGCTACCAGTGACAGCAAAGAGTGCGCGTTCCCAAAAGGCAGCACACTCCAGCATTCAGGCCCTAGGATGAATGGATGCATTTACCTCACAGGCTTTGATGTGTTCATTCTTCCATTCTTCCCTGATCTTCTCAAGCATATTAACATTTTGCTGGTAAGCCCTGTCTGTAATGGGAGATCAAACAGCGATTTAATCATACACATACTACATCGGAGTGAACACCTGCAAAGAATACAATCACCATGTCCTGGGTGGTCTACATTCAATGGGCAGACAAGACAGCTAGAACCTATGAAAAAGGATCTATGAGTATGGTTTTCTTCCACATCTCCCCTCCTGAACAGGACATGACTAGGAATCTAGATAATGGCAGTCAGAAGCTGAGGTGCGCAGCAAAAAGCAGCTCTATGATTTAGGGAAGTGTTTGGGGAACTGCAGCGGTTGTGTGTCAACACAGCCATGGGGTTGTACTGCAGCCTGCTTTGAAAGCTCCCGTGAAGTAAGCTCAGCATCACAGATCAGGGGTGAAACCATGCAGGGCTGACCAGCAAGTTGGTTTTCTTGGGAAAGTTCACAGGCTGTGCAACAGGCTTACACGAACAGTTAAAGGCTCATAAGAAAAGCTCTCTAGGGAAGATCTTTCAAGCAGTAGGACACGGACACCCCTCATCCCCCTGCTTTACCTGTAGCAGGTCAGGGTGCTTTTGGTAATATGCCTTGTAGGCCCCTCTATACATGCAGGTAAAAGCATGATCTAATGCACAATCCACACAATCGCACCTTCTTCCATGTCACACAGCATGGCAGGAAGCACAACTGTGGGATCATGCATTAGATCCCATTGTGCCTTATTGCTGGTACAGCGGGAGCCCAATCCCCGGGTCTCCCTGCCCCAGCAAGAGGCAAGCTCCTGCAGCTGGGAGCTCCCTCAGCTGATAAGTGCAAAGTCGAATCACAGAAAATGAGGGTTGGAAGAAGGGCCGTCAGGAGGTCACATCTAGTCCAACCCCCTGCTCAAAGCAGGACCAGCCCCAACTAGATCATCCCAGCCAAGGCTTTGTCTAGCTGGGTCTTAAGTACTAATCACACAATTACAAGCTCCAACCGGCTAAAGTTAGACCTTGAAAATGTGTACTAACTTTATAGATGGTTGCTATCAAGCTTGAATTTGCAAGTGAAGCAGGGTCTTCCCTGTGGCTAGGAGCTCACAGTTGACAGGGCTCCCAGCTGCAGGAGTGCACCATGCCCCACAGGGTGGAACTGATTTAAATCAAATGGATTTAAATTACGATTTAAATCACTGGTCAGGAAACCTCAATCTGATCATTTATATCTTCAAACAGTGCATTCTTGTTGTTTGATATGACCTTAATACCTATTATTCACAACTCAGAGATAGATGTAGGTTTCATTCGTAGAAGGTACACACTACACATTTTAAAGCAGTGTTTGATTTTGACATTTTTTCAGATTAATTTTGCAGCTACATCAGAAAACTGAATTATGATCTGGTTATTTTATTTACTAAAGCTAACTGAAGCAGATACTTGTGAAGTCATTGAGAGGTGAACTATCTCCAACTCACTAGATTAATCATGGATATTTGGGAGATATTTTTGCCAGGCTGTATTAGGAGGATATCAAACAAGTGATGCAGCCATATGTTATTAGCTTGGAGCTTTCTTCACTTTCTTCTAGATTTCTTCTCATTTTTTATTTCTTCTCTTTTACAGGCTGGCAAGCCTGTTGCCACAATAGGTTTTGCCTTCTACCATACAATTCCCTCACTAGATCTGAAATCAGTGGAGAGGTTATATTCAGAAACTTATCCCTCAAGACCTTTGGAATATTCTGCTCAAAATGTTTCTCTTTTGTTTCTACTGCCCCTCCCTCCTTGCATTTATCTCCAGACTCTTCCTCCTTGCCCAGATCTACTCCACCCCAACAATCCTCTATTCATTTAACTTCTTGAAACTTTGCACTTTTAGAGAAAGGTAAGGGCTTGAATCTCTGTACAGAGTCTTGCAGACAGACAATAGAGCTGGTGGGTAGGTAATCAGAAGTGATCCTGGTTTTTGCTTATAAAAAAACCAAAATTCTCTGCTTTAAAAAAAATCCACATTTTTCCATGATTAAAGCAAAACACCGTATCAATCCAAATAATATATAGTGGCTTTTTTTTTTTAATCATGGAAAAATGTGGAGTTGCGGGCAAGGGGATTTATAGCAGAGAATTTTGGATCCTTGGTAATCAGGTCTGTTATCTCTCATCTCCATATACTTCTGTTAACAAGGATGTTTTCTCTGGAGATAAATCCACAGTTTGAGAACTGAAACTAAGCATCACAGATATGCTTAATGGTATCTTCTGGACTGAGCACTGAGTCCCATTTGGTAGAATGGTTTTCTTAATCTTTATTAATATATAGAGGAGCCTCTGAGAACCCCATAGGATTGGGCCCCTAATGTAGGCCATGGCCTGTTGTGACCTATTTATAAAGCTTTTCTAAAAAGACTACATGAATATATTGTCTGAAAGAGTATATAATTAGAAGTTATAATTTCTATTCCATGATGATATCTTTGAGCTTTAACATAAATTAAAACTATCTTTATATAGGTTTGGGTTTTTTTTTAAAGCATCTTAACAGAAAAAGATCAAAAAATACAAATAAATCAAAATAATCTGATTTAAATTTTAAAAATCTGATTTTTTTTTTAAATAGTTGTTTTTTATCCACCGTGATCCCCAGCATGAGACCCCTGGCCCATGGGGATCAAAGCAGCCATGATCCCAGGCCCGGTGGTTTCACACACCTCCGAGCCCTAGGGATCATGGTAACCATGAAGACCCTGCTACATGTACAAATTAGAGCTTGACAGGAACCGCCTATAAAATTAGTACTCACATTTTTGAGGTCTAACTTGCTAGCTGGTTGGAGCTTTTAATCATGTGATAAGTACTTTGCACGTGTAGCTGGTCTTAATTGACAGTTAATTCCACAATACCTGTAATGTTGCAGGGGGCCACAGTTGTGTGACTGGGTTGACTAGGTTAGACAAGAACGTGCGTGGGATGGTTTGATAAGAATGACCGTACCTCAACTGGAGGGTTAGACTGGATGACCTACAGAGGTCCCTTCCAGCCCTACTTTTCTATGACTCTAAGATGACAACAAATGCCTTTTCAACACCAAGTGTTGGCAGAACATCTTCTCAGAAGGAGAAAATGGACCTCATGTCTTGATGGGGCAGCACCTTGGGCCAGATGTATCTAGGGTTTAACTTAGTGATTCCCTGCTTTGGGAGAAGGCAGTCTATACCACCATTGCCCCACAGAGCTCCCCTTCGTTCCATCCTGTACCAGAAGGAACAATCCTGCCTCAACAGCGTAGAGCGAGTCCCCTCGTTCCCAAAGGTAACAGATACCCCACGTTATCACCACTCACCAGAATCTTCCAGAGTCGACTTTGTCTGAGCCAACTTCATGAACAGCTGAAAACAAAACACAGGAGACCGAGTTCAATCCAGGACCACTGCCGAGCAGGGCAGGTTCCCAAGCATACTCCATATTTCTCTCTCTCGAATCCAAAGTTACCAAGAAGATAAAATCTCCCATGAGGCTCAATTTATTTGGCCACCAGAGCAGCATTCTTCCATGAGCTCTGCCAACATTGCTCCACCAATGGCCCAACTCTTTAGTGCCAAGCGTTCATTGTATGAGTCCTTTAACTAATTACAGACCACCCAGAGGTCCTGGAGCTTCTACTGCCAGTGACTCCATGAGAAGAAAAAAGTGCCATCTGCACCAGTCACATAATTGGGACCTTTATCTGTCAGGTTTGTTCTAAAAATGGTGTCCTCTCCTGGAGAGGATGCAGTTGCTCCAGCCTATCATTGATGCATGCAGAGCAGAACCACCCTCCCCGGCTCCTCACCTTTTCTTGCTGCTTTTGCGTTACAAGATTGGCACTGCGGTGCACAGCCTGTTCCGCTTCATCTTTATCCCGGCAGCGTTGCTCATATAACCTCTTAGACTAGGAAAGCCAAAAGGGGAGAGGCAGGTGGGTGGAAAGAGAAGACACGACTCTCACAAACATGGCCCCTCAAACGTCAGCTCATGTTCTACTCCCAGTTAAAGCGGTGCAGCCCAGCACACGTTAATATACAGCAAAAGCTTTGTTATCCGGCACGAGTGAGGTAAGGGGGGCACCGGTTACCTAAAAATTCTGGTTATACGGAAGACAGTGCCATACTTGTAGTGCAAATACTTGATGCGCGTGCCGGATAGACTCGGCAAAAATTCCAGTTGCTAAAGCGAGGATTTGTATTGGGGGATAGTGCAAATTCCGGTTAATAGAGTATTCCGGTTAGTAAAATGCCAGTTAACACAGCTTTTATTGTAGGACCTGCCTAACCCCTTCAAGTCCAGTTTCTCACTTCTGGCAGTCATCCACATCTGCTGCTGCAGTTAAGCAAGTCCCTTAGGTGAAGAGTGTTTAAATGTGCAAGGGAAGAACGTAATTGCTTGCAGCAGTCCAGGGCACTAGACTCAATGCTACAGGAAGTCCCTTCAGCTCCTACAGGTCTTGTTCCTAGGCAATGCTGACTACATGAGGCAAGCTTTCCTCCCTGACCTGCTTATAGCATAATGCATGAAATCAGATCACATTCATTCCCAACTCCATAACTGCCTCCAGCCACACATTCATTATCCTTGCAGATGCTTTGCATTTGCTCTGCAATTCCTGCATGCTAACAGCCAAACCCCAAAAATGTACATACAACAGAATTATAAAATCATAGAAAATGAGGAATGGAAGGACCCTCAGGAGGTCACATCTAGTCCAACCCCTTGCTCAAAGCAGGACCAGCCCCAACTACATCATCCCAGCCAAGGCTTTGTCTAGTTGGGTCTTAAAAAACCTCCAAGGATGGAGACTCCACAGCCTCCCTGGGTAGCCTGCTCCAGTACTTTACTACCATCCTCATTTTTTTCCCTAGTATCTAACCTAAACTTCCCTTGCTAGAACTTGAGACCATTGCAACTTGTTCTGTCCTCTGCCAGCACTGAGAACAGTCCAGCTCCATCCTCTTTCGAACCTCCCTTCAGGTAGGCTGGCTAAGAAAATGAAAGACTTGGTGCTGCAGTCTCAGTGCCTAGGTAAGCTACACACTTTCATGTCAGCGCTGTTAACTCACAGCAGGTGAGAGAAGCAGACCCCTCATGTATCTGCATGTTACCTTCAGGAACCCAGCGAGGTCCTCTTACCTCCACTGTTTTTTTATACTGCAAATTCCTGTTTTTATGAATAGCTTCCATGATAAGCTCTATCTGTAAAGAGATCAAAAACCTGTGTGAGGCACCATCCATCCATGCAACATAAAAATCCAGTGAGCAGAAGACGACTGTCAGATTTATTTAGGCACCTATCTCTGATGGATTTCAGTGGGAATAGGGCATCTAAATCAAAAGGTCAGCCTGAGCCTAGTGCCTAATGGGTTAGTGGGGTTAAGAAACGCCAGTTTTTGAAGCCAGTGGCACACACAACGGCTAGGATCATACCTGACTGCCTTTGTTCCCCAGCCTGAATAAGCAGATGCCCATTTACAGCTTGCTTGACTGGGAGACAGCCTTCAGCACGAGTCCAAACCAAAGTTCAAAACTCCTGTCTCTCGAGCCGGAGCAGGACACCTCTACTCTTTCCCCATGCCTCAGGTACCTGCACCCCTTTAAAAATCTGGCCCTCTGACATTCACCTTTATAAGCTCCTTGTTTCAGCCCTGTTACATGTCAAAGTTTATGTGAGGCAAGCAACTTATGGTGTGTTGCCTTGCAGGACTTCAAACCCTTCGTGAGACCTTGCAGATATGTGAAAGGAGGTGGTTTCAACACCAGGGGGTGGGAACTAGCACCCAGCCTAGCATGCCTTGCAGTGGGTGAGTGTGGGGTAGTACTTGCACCCACACTCAGGGGCTTGCAGGGGTGGGTGACCTGTGACTGGGGGGATTGTCACTCTTCTGCTTTTGCTTCTATCCGCAGCATGAGTTCAATGAACAAGCAGTGCAAGGGAGCTCACTGATAAAACGTGCCAACAAAAGGAAAAAGAGGCAGTAGAGTTCTGGCTGTGTACCAGCGGGACCATCTGTAGCAAAAGTATGTGGGGGGGGGGGGGGGGGGGGGGGGGGGAATCAACGTACTAGCCCTCCACATATCCCCCCCCAGGGGCAGGAGGAGTGGTCGCGTCCAAACGCGATGCCTGCTGAGAAAGGACGCTACCACATTTGAAGGCGGGGGGGGGAGG
>NW_005842718.1:736987-748759 GCF_000455745.1 Alligator sinensis
ACGATGGGAGAGGAGTGGTGGGGGGGGGGGGGGGGGGAGAGGAGGCAGGTGAGGAGCAATGCACTGTGGGATGCCTGGAGGACCAAACAGACCTGTGTCACAGAACACTTGGTGTCCACACAATACAAGATAGGTTCACAGTGAGCCAGTTGAAAACAGCACTGGATTTTCCAGGTACACTTCTGAACCGTTCCAGGTGGATTAATTTGGTTGGACAGACTTGTATGACCACCTGCTTCAGGTTTAAAGCATATTTAAACCATTCAAAGTGTTATGTATGTCCATGCCCTGAAAGTCTGGCTAAAGCCCATGGCTGTCCCATCACTTGCTCCTGTCTGGAGGGCAGGGAGCAGAAAGGCTCAATGCATCTTATAACAAAAAGGAATGAAAAACTATTTTTCCTTAAAAGACACTGGGAGCCTAAAGGAAACCAGGGGTGGTCAGAACAAGGAAGCAGCCAAGGGCTGCACTGATTCACTCCGATTTCATTGCAACATTCAGGAGTAAAGGCTGGAGTTCCCAAAGTGGCAGAGAGTTCACAAGAGGAAGGGGTTTGGAGCGGGGCAATGTGAACAGGAAGCTTTGTATACAATAAACTTCCAGTCGAGCTGGGCTCAGGTAAGCCTGAGGAGCCAGCTGCTTGGGCTCACCCTTGATCCCATGACTTGCCTTGCAGAAGTCAGGGTGTCAATCCTGGCACTTGGGCCATATTCAAACTCAAGAAACAACACAGAATCAGGACAGAAGGGATCTCCCGGACCAACCCCAAGCACAAACACCGGTGACAGGTGCAGGCTGGCAACTCTGCAGACCCTCTGAAAAGCCTTCCCAGGCAAGCTGCATTACTTGGCCCAAAATTCCTGACCTTCTTCCGATGCAGTTTCTGCTTTTCCCTGAAGTCTTCCATTTTTCTGGCCTCTTCCCGGAAACTCTGGGCCAGCTGAATGTGACTCTGCCCCACGCTGTCTATCCCTGCAAAGGAAAGGGGATGGGAGGGAAGAAAAGACATGCACACAAAGTGATCTCATTGATTGAGCCTCTTGTATGATTTAATAGAACAGACCTGGGTAATCAAGTCTCCTGCTATAGGAGGCACCTGTTTCCTATAAATCCCTTTCAGAAGGACAGTGCCATGGGAGACTTAAAACAACTTTAAATTAAAGGTTTGCCTACACAGGGATTATTGCAGAACAGTGAATTCTGATTACCGCCCTTTGTGGGATGTTCTTAATCCACTTTGGAACTAAATGAAGATCCTTCTGAACAAGGCAGTTTGATTCCAGAATAAGAGCATCCACAAAGGAAGCAAAAAACATATTCCATCTGAATTCAGATCAAGGTAGGGAATTTATGCACATCCCCCAACACATTAAGGCCTAAAAGCACCCTATGAAGTAAATAAGTATTCCCCCCGCCCTCCCCAGCCCGCCGATTTACAGAAGTAGGTATTCACCCCGCCCTCCCCAGCCCGCCGATTTACAGACAGGTAAACTGAAGCATAAACCCATCTCGCAGACTCAATATAAGGCTCATTTTTAATTGGAATGATCTCTTCTCTGCCCAGATCCAGCAGTCACTCTAGTGCTAATAGCTAAGACTCTTCCTTGGCACAGGCAGTAAGTGGCTTTGTTTTTGGAGCCCAGAATTCAAAAGTTGTGTCCCCAAAATGTTTGAACCTCGCTGAGGCTGGGGAATCCCACACAACTGTGGTGGGCAGGTCCTGGAGGAGCTTGGATTTCCAGCAATACCATATTATTGCAGCTTTTTCAGCCTCTCATCTTTAGCAATGCTCACATTTCAAACATGCAATCTTGCTCATGCTGTGCTACCTGCTTCTTCCTCTTTAGCTTATCTGCCAGGAAAAAATACCCAGTAGCACAGTAACAGCCACAACAAGTGCTGCTGTCATGCTGATTGCATCTAATTCACCTCTTCATCCTGTGAAAGCTTTGCCCAATGCACTTGGGCACTGCTGGCATGTGCTTAGAGCAGAACACTATAAAATAGGGCTGTGTGAAACGGCACCGTTACATTTCAACTTGCGTTTCGATGTTTTGACAGAACAGCGTTTCATTTCAAATTTCATTTTGATTCGAAACTGCTCTTCCGTTTCAGTAGGGTGGTGCTAAATGGCACCGTTTCATTTCGACTTCTGTTTTGATGGGACAGTGTTTCGTTTCGACTTTCGTTTCCTTTTGAAGCGCTGTTCCATTCCATTTTGTCAAAACTGTTTCGACGTTTCGCCCATAGACTATAATGAGGAAGCTCTAAACAGCCTATAACTTTGTCATTCTGGCCTGATTTGGATGACCCTTGCAGGAATGGTAGCCCCTTCTGGGGGCATGAAGCCTGCCAAGTTTCAAGGAGATAGGTGCTGGGGTTTGGGGGAAACTGCACCTCAACGTCTTGGAAACAAAAAACTCATGTCACGTGTATGTGTTAAGCCACAGTGGGGTCAAAACTGCAGGCATGCTAGCCCCTGCTGAGGCCACGAAGCCTGCCATGTTTCAAGGAAATAGGTTGGGGGTTTGGGGAAACTGCACCTCAAGCTGCAGACAAGCAAAACTCGTGACATGGGTGACACTGTGGGTGATAAGGCGCAGAAGGATGAAAGCTGCAGGGATGGTGGCCCCTTCTGCTGCCAGCTGTCGAGGAGATCGGTGCAGGGGGAGTCTGGGTTCTGGGGCCCCGCACCTCTAGCTGCTGACCCGCAAAACTCGTGACATGGGTGGATGACATTGTGTGTGTATTAAGGTGTGCCTTCACTCAACTGACACCAAGCCAGAAAGCAGGGCAGTTCAAGCAATGCTGCCTTTTATGCAGGTTTTCCATCCCTCCCCCAGAGCGCTGGGATTAGCAGGGACCTCAGGGAAGGATGACCGTCACCAGCCAGCTACACAGTCAATAATGAGAGCAGTCCTGCCCCCTCTTCCCCCTCCCTCTCCTTACTTTAGTTCCTGTTCCCCTGCAGGCAAGCCCAGCTTGAGCTTCGAAACTCAAAACGTTTCAAAATTTTCAAAACGTTTTGACTTGCCTCGTTTCGTTTCAAGGCTGCTTTGAAGCTTTCTGTTTCATTTTGATTTCGCTGTTTCGAGCTCAAAACGAGTCGAAACAGCGGCAAAACGAAACTGCCGGCGAAACTGCACGCAGCCCTACAATAAAATCATAGCAAGCACCTCCCTGGAAACCCTTATGTCTTACGCGACGATCCCGCTCTGCTCTGCGGATACGTGTGCATGTTACTGTAGTCTAACTAGCTTCTTCCAAAGGATGTGGGACATTTTTGCATATCGGTGATTTTCCTAGGGTTAAATATTAACTGCTACAATATGGAAGTTCCCTCTTTTCACCACTTCAGTAGATAACACTACACTGCTGTTTGCAGCCTTGGGATAGCACAGGCAGGGAGACATCACCAGCTGATCTGAGCCACAGTGAAGCAATGTCTAGACCACAAATGTAAATCTACGTGAGCAAGAGGACAAGGGGCTTCAGGAAATGCAAAAATAGCAGGCAGCAAGGCCACCCCTCCTTTCTTAGCATTGCCACGTGTCTAGGAATGCAAGGGCTCTCCTCAACCACCAAACAAATTACAACTCAAAATAGTGCAGGCATCAGCTAACAGCTCAGCCAGGAAGTTCATTTTGGACAACACCCTTTACCCGACATGTCATCTCACTACTAAAGGTGTTTTTACAAGTGCTCCCAGGGGGGTGGAGGGCACTTTAATTAGAGCAGCTACAAGAGCCGCTCTAATTAAAAGCACCTGCAGCGCCTCATGGATCAGCACCCCTGTGCTTCCAAATGGTGGCGGGAGTGCTATAGCTAAAGCTCATCTAACGAGCTTCAGTTAAAGCACCCCTGCTGCCATTTTGAAGTGCAGGGATGCCGATACACAAGACACAGGAGGCTGCTGGAGCACGCTAATTAACACGCTCCCGCAGACTCGATTAATTGAGCCTGCTCCAACGTGCTGTGATTACACATGTAATTGCAGCACGTCGGAGCAGCCTCCCCGCGCGTCTGCAGGCACCCTATGCTCTTACACCCCATGAACGTTGTCGGTGCCTTTGCAGAGAGTGCCCGTAGACCGCTAACAGATTTGCAGCTGTCTGAACAACACTTCTTCCAACTAACTGCAGCCTTCAGCAAGACTTTTGGGCAGAGATCTAAAGAGAGCACTTTGGGTACAGACAACACTTTAACAATCGTTAGCAGTCTCTTGCATCTGCCCAATTCTGTAGTGATACAAGTGCATGTGATAAAGCCATTGCAACTTGAACCCCATTTGAAGGTTAGATTGTAAAGATGCTGATGCACACTCCTGAGAGACAGCTGCCCTGCTCCTTTCAAAGCATTTAAAAAGGTAGGACTGTTTATCCCCTTGGACACCTCAAATGCAAGTGCACAACCCCCTTGCCTATCTCCTTTGCAGAAGCACTAATGCAGAAGCAGTCTCCGAGTTACAATGCTACTATGCTCCGAGAAACTAGGTAGCCAGGACGGCTGCTTGTTAGACTAAAACAAATGAACCAAAGGGGAAAAGCTTGTCGTATCTTCCAGAGACTGATTTTACAAGTCATTTCCTGCAAGTGAGCATACAGCTTTGCAGATTTGCAGCGGTTAAATTGCTTTGCAGGCTGTGCCCTGCAAAAAACCCTGGCAGGTTTCTTCACCAATACAAGGAACAAAGCTTAAACAGTTACTCACGTTGCTTAAAAACTTCGAGCGCTTTCTTCAGGGTGCTGAAAAGACACAAGCACACAATTGGAAAAAAAAACTGGAAACAGAATAGTTAGGCTCAGAGCAACATTGAACAGTGGCCAGAGTCAGAAGATCAATACCGTGTTCCCTTTAACCTGGTGGGAACCGATCCATTTTATATAGTAGGAGCTGTGAATACCTCAGTCCATCTTTCTTGAAATCATATGTGCTGCACACATCTGCACACAGTATGAGCACACGCGTGCATGCGTGCACACACACTTGGGCTTTTCAGCAGTCGGTCACATCAGGGGCACGGGTTTACTACCCTATACAGCAACACCACGACAAGGGATGGTATTATCATACTTATTTCTACCACCGCACATGTCTGCCAACCAACAGAGCAGGGCAGGATATCTCATTTAGTTCACATTTGTGATCATTTGCTTATGGCAACACTTCAGGGCCCCAACCCAGGTCTGGGTCCAGTGGTGCTAGTCACCGCACCTATACACAGCCAGAGGCAGCAATCTCCTGAGGGCAGGGACTGTTTAAAAACACGAGGAATTTGTAATCCCCTTTTCACAAATGAGGAAGTCTGTTACTTCCTGTTCTGCTACAACTTTGACATCAGGAGGCAGGAGCTAGAGTAACTATAAGCTGTCAACAGCAAGCAAGGCAGGTTCTCTAGCACAGCGGTTCTCAACCTTTTTTGTCCCAGGACCCATTTGTAAGCATGGGTGGCCATGCCAGTCCAGACCCAGTGCCCCTCTCTCCTGACCCGCTGCGCAGTATGTGGGGTGGGGAGAGTAGGGCTCTTGCAGGCTGGGACTCTGCCAGCCTGCAAGGGAAAAGCCACAGTTTCCTGCGGTTTTCTGCTTTAAAGACAAATCCATTTTTAAAGTTTACAGAAACCCATTTTTAAAGTGTGTTCGGTACCCTTTCATACGTTCTTGCAACCCACAGGTTGAGAAACGCTGCTCTAGCAGACAAAGCATCCAGAGACATGAGTCCTATCCTCGTTTTGCTGCGCGGTGCGGACCAAAACACCTTGCTTCTGTGTGCTGGTGGTTTCCTCAGCTGGTAAGCAGACAGATTGCTTCCTACTTCTTCTGGGAAGCACTTTGGCAGATACCTATGAATAGCTCTTAAAGAAGCAGGTTTTACTATTCTGTGCTTCGGGACAATTTTCCTGGGTGGAAGTGGCCTTCCCAGTGACCACGGAGAAGGATGAAGGCTCTACGAGAACAGCACAGGGGTCGCATGATGCATGCATGTTGTTTCAATCAGGTGATTGGAAACGAGTGGGAGGATGATTTCTTCCCATTAATGTTATAACGCTGCCCTTAAGGCAATGCATGGAATGGGGTTTCGTACTAAACTGGAAACAAGCTCACAGCCAGCATCAAAACCTGATGAACAAACTGTGTGTATAATGTAGAGAACAGACTGCAGAGCTGATAGTCGAGGACACCGAGTCCGAGACAACAGCTGAGAGAGACTAGCCCAGCTCCATGTCCACCTAGAGATCTCTACGGGCTAGGCCTCCAGTTCAGCCGGCTCCCTGCAAGGGTCTGCTTGGGGACAATTAGCAGCCCTACGTGCAGAACAGCTTAACTGCAGAGAGACAAAAGTTCAGCTCCAAGCTCACCTTACCGTTCGGTTCAGGGATGTAACAGGACTTCCCCAAGACCTCACCGAAATGGAGGAAGAGAACCCACATTTCATGCCTCGTTTCACTGCTTTTAGCCGCTCACCCATAGGATCTTGTCCCAGCTTCCATGAAGCAGCAAGGTGTGGTGAGTTTCTGGGTAGCCAGAAGTTATTTTTCTGGCAGGTCAAATTTTGGAAATTCCAAATAAATGGCCAGGAAGGACAGACTTCCCGCACGGCACTCATTCACAAGACATCCGTTGTAAAACATCTCTTTTTTCCTCCTGTAACCTCGTTCCCAAATTTTGATACCACTGTAATTGCCACTTCCTGCTTTTACACCACTGTACCAGACCTCCTTATTCAAAGTAAAGGTGTTTTTCTTAGGAGTGCACAGGAGTTTAGACTTACTTCAGCTCTGTCTGCCCACATGGCTTCTTCCTTGACAAGTTAATGAGCTCTTTGCCATATTTTTCTTCTATGATTGCCCTGTTATAGGAAGAAAAGTGAAAGAATTCACATGCAGTGCAGAGTCTGAGAGTAGTTTGCTGTAAGAGTCAGGGTTGCACCAAGTTTTCCAGTGCGACACCATTCCCATATACAAACAGAAAGAAATCTTCTAAATCAAGGCCACTGGTTGCAAATACTCATCTTAAAAGGTCATAGTTAAGGTTGTGGGTAGCTAGTCTGGGACCTGTCTGGTGTGACCACAAGTGATCTTAACAACCCTGATCTGTTCTATAGAGTCAAGGGAGGATCCTGGCCCTTATGTGATAGGATCAAATTGATTTTGATCAAAAATGGAGCTGAATTTCAACTCTCCGCCCAGTTTTTAGTCCAGCTGGAACATGGTTAGTCCAAAAGTAATGGCTGGGATAACGGTGTTACTACTTACCCAATGGTCTTTAAATTAAACAGAGCTCTTCCTACTGTCTATTTGGTATGAGAGCCTAGGCCCCCTCATTACTGATGTTTCCAGTGGCTAAAATCAAACACTTCCATAGCAGATGACACCATGGAGATCTGTGCCCATTCTGCGCCCACAGACTAATTGACATAGAAACTACCTGGTCGGGTGATGTAACAGGGACAACCTGGATGACTTTGGGCCTGGAACATGAGTGGCCATGTAACATTGGCCTTGCCAATTCATACCTTGGGCTCCACACGCAAGTCCTTCTCATGCAAAGGCACATCCTACATCGCTTGGAGACAAGAATCTGTGTATGCATCTCATGCAAACACAGCACTTGCCACAATCTAACGGGAGACTGCCACGAATGGCTGCAACCTCCAAAAGGAGCCGTGTGACCCAGAGTAACACACACTGATCTGCTGATCTGCATCATGAATGCATGCACTAGGGCATAGTTTCTCAACCTGTGGTACACGTACCCCTGGGGGTACACGAGACACAAGCAGGGGGTATGCGGATACCCCAAAATGCTCTCTCCCGCACCCTCTTTTCCTCGCTCTCTCGCCCTCTTTTCCTCTCAAAACTATGGCAAAAAATTTGGTGCGCCACACACTGGGCGGTGCTTTAAATTCCCCAGTAATAATTTGGCGTGCCGCGCTTTGCGTGGCGCTGGGTTCAGCCCTCCTAGCTTTGGGCAACATCACCTCTAGCCCAGGTACATGCTTGAGTTGTGCACCCCTGGTATAAAAGGTGGCAACCCTACCCACACCAGAGCAGACATCTGTCATATCACGGCCTTATATACACAGCCCTTCTTCCAACATATAGCACACATTAGTCTGTAAATATAAAATCCCCTAGAAAATTGAGTGTTGGGATACTTATTAAAATTTTCAGAAGTTAGGGGGTACTTGCTACTTAAAAGGTTGAGAAACACTGCACTAGGGCAAAGCCCTTGGCAGACTTGCCATCCTTGGCTCATGTTGCAGAGGGCAGGTTGGTCCTTTACTCCCATTGATTCAGAGAGCAGGGGCCTGGCCTGCCCCTCTATAAGTCAGTATTTTAAGTAACAGCTCTTTAAGGAGCAGCAGGAAAATCATTTGCAACCAGCCGGCAAGGGAAAAGCCACAGTTTCCCACATTTCTCTCCTTTAAAGGAGAATCCATTGTTAGTTTTTTGATCCATTTTGTTCACAGCCCTTTCATATATTCTTGCGACCCACTTTTGGGTCATGACCCACAGGCTGAGAAATGCTGTTCTAAGGGACCTTTGAAAGGGAAAGCAGAAGTGCTAAGGACGGGCATTTCTTCCCAATGCTCCCAGTTACAGAAAAAAATGCCTGAGCCATCAACCACATCCTGTGGTTGTCCGCCGCTCAACTAGCTGCTCCAGGACATACTAGCACTTTCCAAGAAAGCACTCCTTTCTCAACTCAAGGGAGAGAAAAATTCAGGTTGTTCAAGTCCCTTGGTTAACCTGAACATTTCTAATTGTCACAGTGCAATATAGAAACTTACAGTCTTTTTTAAACGGATGCAAATCGGCTGAGAAGCAGGCAGCTATTTAAAAAGTGTTGCCTCCCAGAGGTGTGATCTAAAAAAATCTTTGTGGTATTTAGTAACTACTTGAGCTTACTTTAGAAACAAAAGCCTGAACAGTCAATCCACTACATCCGTAGCTTCTGTAACTGTACAGCAGCCAAACTATATCTGAAGGGGGTATGGACACAGGGGGCCACATTTTGGAGCCAACTGCAGGATGGACAAAGCAGAAGCCACAGATTTGTGTTCATGAGACTCTTGAAACTTTTGCAATCTACTCCCAAAGAGAAAGCACCAGTGAAAATCTGTCACACCTCTGGTAGCAAATATAAAAGGGTCAGAATTATAGCAGGATTTCTGCTTGCTGGAGTTTTGTTGCAGGGTGTCTGCCTTGCCAGAGCTGTCAGGTCTAACAGTGGATTGTAGAAAAAGGTGAAATGCTGACCAAGACAGTGGTCTAGAGGTTGGGACACTCAGCTGGGACTTAGGAGACTTGACACAAACTCCTGCTTCACCCTTAACCGCCCATGCAACCCTGGACAGATTACTGCAGCTGTAGGATTTCATAGATTTCATAGACATCAGGGCTGGAAGGGACCTCAGAAGATCATCGAGTCCAGCCCCCGCCCAAAGGGCAGGAAGTCAGCTGGGGTCATAGGATCCCAGCAAGATAAGCATTCAGTTTCATCTTGAAGGTGTTCAATGAAGGCGCTTGAACCACCTCCGGTGGCAGGCTGTTCCAGACCTTGGGGGCTCGGACAGTAAAGAAGTTCTTCCTTATGTCCAGCCTGAAACGATCCTGAAGTAGTTTGTGACCATTCGACCTCGTCATCCCTTGGGGCGCTCTGGTGAACAAACGTTCCCCCAGATCCTGGTGGGGGAATGAATATAGTTCACTGGCAAACAAGGTTCTTTGGGAAAATGTGATGTATTTTATTAGACCAACTAAATAGTTGGAAAAATTGTTCTTTGCAAGCTTTTGGGCACAAAGATCCTTCTTCAGGCATAGGGAGATTCTCTCCCTATGTGACTCTTCCAGTTGCTTTTCTATATGGTTGATTTTAACTTTTTTTCTGAATGGGCAGATTGCAAATTATTATATTATATATATATATACACACACTAAATTTTAGCTATGTTTCAGCATTCTTCAAAATAAAAGCCATTTCAAATTGACTATGAGACTCAATAAATTTTCCCTTGTCCCCAGTGACAATTTCACTTTCTTTAACCAAAGTGTAGTTCTTAGTGTTTGCGGTTTTGTAGCAATGCATTGCTATGGCCAGACCCCAGAAGCTATTACTGCTTTTCCTCCATTTAAACAAACATCAGTTTGATTCTAAATATCAAACTGAGAGTCTGATTATGAGTACATGCAGCCCAGCTGTTCTTCAAACTTGCTCAAGCCCAGTTGTTGGCAACAGTGCCTCCAACATTACAGGTTGAAAAATCTGGTAGCTGGCAGTGGTGATGGGAGCATTACCAACACCATTTCTTCCCTATTGATCTCTATGTTGCTTCCTCTATGGTCTAGCTACTGCAGCCACCTTTGTCACTCTAACAGGTACAACTCTGTGATCTTTCTGATTTTGGCAGGCACTGCCCCTGTCTACCTTCCTCTTCAGATGCAGTCCCCTGCTCAGCTACTCCTCCGGCCCTCCTCTACTTCTATCTCTTTTCCAGTTCCTAATCCTGGGACATTCCCTTGATTCTGCTAGCCTTCTCCATTTGTCCATAGACATTGAACCTCTTTACCTCTCTCCCTACCTATTTCTGGATGAAAGCAGACAGAGGCTGAATCCATGCTCCTGAAATCCATTTTTACCACCACTGATTTATCATCATCACGGAGAGTAATCCTGAAATCCGTGCTAGAGGCTGGGCTATGATGCTCGCCAGCTCCTTGAGTACCCTGGGGTGAAGATTGTCAGGGCCGGCTGACTTGAAGGTATCCAGCTTCTCAAGATGTTCCTTCACAAAGTCAGCATTAATGGAGGGCAGGGGATCACCCTCACCCGGACTTCCCGGCCCTGTAGCGGGCATGGGCGTCCCATGGGGCTGATGAAAGACTGACGCAAAGTTCCTATTTAATAGGTTGGCTTTTTCCTGGGCGTCAGTTGTCAGGATCAAAAGGTCTAAGGTCTGCCCGAGTCACTGGGCAGCATGGCTAGGGCATGCCCATTTATTCATAGATGTTAGGGTTGGAAGGGACCTCAATACGTCATCGAGTCCAACCCCCTGCCCTGAGCAGGAAACAGCGCTTTATAGATTTCATAGACATTAGGGCTGGAAGGGACCTTGGAAGATTGAGTCCAGCCCCTGCCCCATGGGCAGGAAGTCAGCTAGGGCCAAAGGATCCCAGCAAGATTATGCCCATGGCCAACTTGATCCACTGAAGCAACCTTCAGTGTAAGTCTAGAGCAGGATTTGAACTTCCACCTTCAGACCAGTAGCAAAGCACCTTAATTCTGCAGCATCTGCGTAACGTGGAATAACAGCACCTCCGCAAGGCAGAGAAGTGCTAGGATAAATATGCTAGTGATTCTGAGACTGCCAGCTACCACCGTATTATCCATAGTACTTATGGCTTCCATTATAATCTTGAACTTCCTGCTACAAAAGCTTCCACATATCCTAAATAGGCATTACCAGTACATGACAACTGTAAAACCTCATGTTAGGCTTGGTAGCTGACACGGACTGTCTCCCCATCCAACAACCTGAAGGTACTGAGCACAAGACAATGAATGCAAAGCACACAGCCCCCATGCCACACTGGAAAGACAGTGTAAAAACACTTTCCTCCTAGGTCACTTTGGAAGATTTTTACACCTGTGGGTTAATATTTAACACCCCCGCAAAAAAAACCCGAAACAAATAAAAATACCCCAGAGAAACCAAATTAGGAAGAACAGGAACCAGTGGTAATAACTATTCATTGCTTCTCTTCCTGCT
>NW_005842718.1:748769-764812 GCF_000455745.1 Alligator sinensis
GATCCAATAGGTTTTCAAAAAAAGGTCCCTACCTTTCTTTCAGGAAGTCTTCATATTCTTTGCAGTTCTTCCGGCCGTCATTCAAATGTTGAATGATGCTGTCATAGCCGGCTGTGCTCGTTAAATCTGTACTCTGTAAAACACAAATATGAACAATAAGGCCAAGCCACCTAAACATAGGTCACTGCCATTGTCACCTGTCGTGGGCACGGAAGCAGTGTGTAGCCTTTATAATACACTGACACCTGTCTAAGACAGGACGGGTAAAACTGAAAACCTTTTCAAGCCAGAAGATGTCTATGGTGCCACCATGCTCGTGGGTAAGTCTAGGGAGAGGCACAGGCAATGCAGGGGTTGGTGCACGTTGAAGTGGTGGCAGCCACGGTGAGAGAGGGAGTGGGCAAGTTTGGTGGCTGGAGGAGGGGGCACTGCCCAGCTGGGGTGGTGCCCGGGGCCAGAGTAGAAATGCAGGGCCTGGCTGGGGGAGTGGGATGGAGACACGGGCAGCTCGTCCAGGTGGAGGGGAGCTGGGGGAGAAGGTGGCTCCCTATTGCTGCATGCACTCCAGGGGACAAAAAGTCGGGCACCAGAGACGACCCATTGGGGGAGCATGGAGGGGGCACATGCCCCCCAGTTTTGCGCGTGGGGCAGGGGCAGATGCAGGCTGCCCACTGCAGGGCTCCCTGCCCTGATGCCCTCCCCCATGGGGGCCTCCGTGGCACAGCGGGTGGGACCCGGCACGGGAGGACGGAGCAGGGCAGGGAGGGTATCCTGCGCTGGGTCCAGGTGTGGGCACTGCATTGTAGGAAGGATGTAGAGAACTGAAGAGGCTGACGACAGGCAACAAAGATGTAAAGGGGTTATGAACACAAAATTCATATGAGGAAAGTTGCTCAAGGAAACAGGCATGCTTAGTTTGGAGAACAGGAGATGAAGAGAGGACGTGACAGCAGTTTCCAAATCTTTGAAAGGCTCCCAGAAAATAAGGTGGAAATACCATTCTTCATTGCCCCAAAGGAATATGAGACTGAGTTTAAACTACAAGAAAAAAAGGAAGTGGATTAAATCCTAGCAAAAATCTTTCTAACTGGAGGAACAGCAGGGCAACAGAAGAAAGGGCTCAGAGAAGTTGTCGAACTTTCTTCCCCCAAATGCGTTCAAGAAGCATCTGCTCGGGATGCTTCGGGGGCAGCAAATCCTGTGTCTGGGCAGGGGTTTGGACTAAGCAACTCTTGAGGCCAAGTCCAACCCCACGAAGCAATCAAGTCTGGATCTTACAGAAAGCCAGTGCAGTGCCAGGGACAATGGGACTCTGGTCCTGGGCGAGCTCTCTGGATGCTGCTGGAAATCTAACAGCCAGAACCATTCACATCTCATCAGGCGAAAGATCTATTTATTCATCCTCCGTATTTACTGGGCTCCCATCACCCAAGAACCACCCTGATCCCTGAGAGGCAGAGAAGTGCTACTATCCCCATTTTACAGATGGGAAACTGAGGCATGGAAGGACTTAGGCCCTGCTATGCAAAGATATTTAAATGCCCAAATGATTCATTTACTTTCAAACAAGAAATATGTGGCAGAATAGACATTACACCTGGGTCTACTTTGGCCTGGGCTAGCCTTCCCTAGTGTCTACCCAGAAGGCAGATGTAAAGATAATTCTGGTCCACCACTTTGACTGTGCTGCAGCTCTCTTCATATCCCTCCGATTGCATCATGCAAACTCTTGGTCTTTGCTTTCAAGGACTTTCCTACCCATCATCCTCGCCTTCCAGTCAGTTCCCATCTCCTGTTAGCCCACGATGCCCGACTATCACACACACACATGCACGGGCACTAAATTGTCAAGCCAATGCTTTCAGGCTCTCTCCCACGCTGCCCACCATGCTTGGAAGCAACCCCCCCATAAATCTCCCTAACACCACTTTGTTGCTCTCCTTCAAATCACTCCATAAAACTCACCGTTACCATGATGCTTATCAACCAACACAAAGCCCACGTTGCCTCCCTTGGGGACTGATACTGTCTCACTGCTTCCCTGTGCTGCTCCCACCTGCTCTCATCCCATACTCAGACTGCAAGCTCTTTGGGGCGGGGACCATCCTTTTGCTCTGTGTTTGCACAGGGGTTATCACAAAGAAATCCTGGTCAAAGACTGGAGCCCTTAGCTTACAATAATGCAAATAATACAGCGCTAACCCAGTGGTTCTCAACCAGGAGGCCATGATGGCCAGGTAGATTTGGCCCTGAGCAGCTGTTGCACACGTGGACTCCTCCTGCATTAGGGCTCTCTGATCAGCTTAAAACAAGCAGAAATCAAACACAGGCCATGACAAAACCTCCACATTAACTCTCCAAACCAGCAGTCTAAACACGCAGAGCTAGAGACACAATATCCAAGGGCCCCGGCACACATTCAAATTAAAGCTGAGTAGAGAAACCAGCTATAAAGTTGTTCCACGTTTTCAGGTGCTGATTTTGTAACTAGTTGGCTCGTTTTATAGCTGGATAGGCATTTTTATGGCATAATAATTACTTACGCATGTGCCCAATCTAAATTTATTGTGCAATTAACCAGTTCATTGCATAATATAGGTAAAGTTTGGCAGGGGCCCCAAATTCAATAAGGGTTTTTTTGGTTTTAAATCTGGTCAAAAGTCACTATAGCAGTTCTCAAAAAAAATAACACGCCGCACAGTACGTCTGCTTGAAACTCTTCAGCGCTGCTCAGCGCCAACTGAGTTAGAAGCCCGGTCCGACAGAAGAGACTTGACGTGCTGCAAGGCAGGAGAGGAAAATAATATAATAAGAATTGGGGGCTGGACTCGATGATCCTCCGGGGTCCCTTCCAGCCCAAATGTCTATGAAATATGGATTTAAGGCTGGGCGATTCAAAGAGACATTTTGCCCAGTCAGGTCCAACTGCCCCTTTCAATGCAGGATGGTTTTTTCATGGCCACTCTATGCCTCTAAAGCACTTTCCTTGAGGAAACACGTGGAGCATGCTGCAATAGTTCGGTGGTTCTCCACTGGAGATGCCACCACAGTCAGAAAGCTGTGCAGAAGTGCCCTGACTCTCAAAAGGATGGGAGCCTCACCCCTGTGTAGCAGGCTGCAGGCTTGCAGGGGCTACAACCCAGCTGCAGGCAGGCAAAAGTGATTGCAGGCTGCCTAGGAGGACTGGGCCAGCTAGGAAGGATCATTAGCTGGCACAGAGGAAATTAAAAGGGCTCCCAGGGAAGGGAGCTGGGAGACAGATGAGAGACTGAGAGGCATCGGGCTACCGGCGGCAGAATCAAGCCAGGGTACTCTCTCGGGGTCTGGGAGCTGTAAGGGTCGAAGTGGCAGCACTGAGCCAGGAAACTCGCTCCAAAGGCAGAGAAGGAAGACTGCAGGGCTGAGAGAGCAGCAGGAAACCGGAGTCACCTTCTCATGGTCTGGAAAAATATCCTAGGTTGTGAGTTAACCCTTTATTGACTGCATTTGTGTTTGCTGCCTCATTCCTGATTTATGTTCGATGGTAATTCCTGCGAGGCAAGTGTGGCCAGGAAATGTACTGAGTTTTAAAGACTGTTTGAGCTGACCTGCCCTACAAGAAAGTATGCAAGCTACCTCTGGATGGAAAAACCACCCAGAAGGTCCCTGGCAGAGGAGGCAACTCTACCCTTCTCTCTTACTTCTGCGCACACATGCCCATCACACTGCACAATGCCTACTTAATTATGGGAATAGACACGGCAATACACCTTTCTATCCACTCCATCCAGAAGTTAACCACAAAGCCTGTCCCAGTTTTCTTCCCCCTACTGCTTACCTTTGTAACAAGCTCCTGTATATCAGTTAAGTACATAAAACACTTCTGCCCCACCGTCTCTTTTGCAGTGACTGTGCTCTGTTCAAGTGCCTGGTCTATGAAACTGAGGAGGAGCTGCCATTGTCAAAGCCACTACAGCAGCCCTGAACAAGGAGATCCCTTAAGGTCAACGCGGCTAAAGGAAGCATAATGTTTTTCAAGAAACAAGGTAACAGGCCTTACTGGGGCGTGAAAATCTTAGTGGAGGCAGCTCCTGCTCTCGAGGAGCAGCACGTACGCAGAAGGACTGTTCCCAGGTACTTATAGAAAATACGCTGCGGAAAGGAAGCAGCAGCAGACGTAGCTGTGCAATACAAAGAAAGGAAACAGTAGCCAAAGCCAAAGAGGAAGCTTGAAGTGAAAAAGAGGAATTGTGTCAGGCCTGGGAGATTCAGGAAATGGTTCAAAACCAAGGCCCCAATAGAAGATTGTTGGAGGGAGAGCGAGGGAAAGGACAGCAGAGACATTTCTAAGGGGTTCCCACAGATGTACAAGAAGCAAGACAAAGAAATAGGAGAAGTGGCAGCAGCAGCATCCATGCCTACGGAGGATTTCAACACTGGGGACTTAACCAGGCTGTGGCGAAGAGATGAAAACTGGTGGTAGCTGGAGCACATGGGATCCGGTGTATAGTGCGATAGCAGTGCAGCTGGAAGGAGGACGCTGAGATCAGGGATCAGCATATAGCTAAGGACAATACAAGGTCCAGGGACCCTGAAAGCAGATCCCCAGTTCCACCCACTCCAGCCACATGGTGCAAAGGAGACGCCTGCTCCTTGTGGCACTCAACTGCAGGCTGACTTGGACTTGCAGTGAAGACGAATGGTAGCAAGTAGCAGAACAAGGAGCAATACTCTCAAGTTGCAGCACAGGAAGTTTAGGTTAGATATTAGGGAAAACTTTCACATTAGGAGGGTAGTAAAGCACTGGAACAGGTTACCCAGAGAGGATATCGAATCTCCATCCTTAGAGGTTTTTAAGACCCAGGTAAACAAAGCCTTATCTGGGATAACGGAGTTGGGGATGCTCCTGCTTTGAGCAGAGGGTTGGACTAGGTGACTTCCTAAGGTCCCTTCCAACCCTGATTTTCTATGGACGGGTGTAGACGAAACTAAGAGGCATCACACGAGACATGTTTAAGTGTGGCTCTGGCTAGCAGAGTGCCAAGGCAGCAGGGGCTCTGCCTGGCACAGGACAGGGAATGAGGCAGCTGCAGAAGACATTTGATAAAGCGGCTGCAAGAGCTGGTATCAACACGCCTCTTGTTGTTAACACCATTTTTGCCTCAGCTGGACAAAGCATGCAACCAGAACAACGCAAAGGCGACAAAGCCTAAGTCGGGCAGATCTGGGATGGGTCAGACTTCAGAAACCTGTGCTTCAGGCACATATTTAGAGAACAAAGGGTGCAGGATGCCTCCTGCCCACTGGCTGCCTTCACCTGGGGGAGGACTGCAAGCAGACGGAGGAGCACGAGGCATGGCACTGGACAGGCCTCCCCAAAAAGCAAAGACGAGAGTAAACTCGGACCAACCTCCTCCTCCAGCACCGAGGTTAGCCCACATGGCCTCGCTCTACCAGCATCAGGCTCGGAGCCAACTCAGGCAAGCTCTCCAGCATGAGGTCCCCTGGCTGGTTCTCCAAGGACACCCCCATGTTCCTCCCTCTCCCCAACACACACAGCCCCTTTCCTTTGGCTTCTTCAAGCATCACTCCCCCTTTAATACAGCCACAGTCTTAAAAATAAACAGCTGTATGCACACCTCTCTCTCGAATGCAGCTACTCCTTTGTACAACTCTAACAGGGGCAAAGTGCTCTCCAGAGCTGCCACGCATCACAGGAGCCCCCTCCACCAGCCCCCCTTTCCACCAGTGCCAGCCACGTTACTGTGCCAAAGCCCCATTACATTATCCCAGGCCCTCTTCCTGTAAGGACATCATCGTTTTCACAGCACGTTTCCTAGTGCTTTGCCCAGTCTGAAGACATCCTAAGAGACAGCACTTCTAGCACTCAGCTGCAAAGGGGTGGGAGACCTTATTCCCAGTTCTGGTGTCAAATCTACACTGCATCTCCTTCCACTTGTCTAAGAAGATACAGAAGAGCCAAAAAACTAATAATCCCCTCCTTTAGACTCATAGAAAGTTAGGGTATGAAGGGACCTCAGGAGATCATCTAGTCCAACCCTCTGCTCAAAGCAGGACCAGCCCCAACTAGACCATCCCAGCCAAAGCACTGTCTAGCAGGGTCTTAAAAGCCTCCAAGGATGGAGATTGCACCATCTCTCTGGGTAACTTGCCCCAGTGTTTTACTACCCTCCTAGTGAGAAAATTCTTCCTAATATCCAACCCAAACTTCCCTTGCTGCAACTTGAGACCACTGCTCCTTGTTCTGCCATCGACCACCACTGAGAATAGCTTAGCTCCATCCTCTTTTGACCCCCACTTCAGGTGGCTGAAAGTTGCTATTAAGGTTGTTTTCTTGATACTTAACCTATTCCAACCAGAAGTTTCTCCACAAATAACTCCTACATTCAACAGATCTCTTTCCAAAACAAGCCAGTCACAAAATCAGGCCTCTATTGAAAACATGTGATCAGATTCCTGAGATTGTCAAACACTCCTGCGAAAGAGAAAGCATGAGTTAAATTGACACTAATACTCATGACAGCTGCAAAACTCAGGGATGTCCTAACTTGGCTTTCTAGAGAGGATCTAGGGGAAAACCCAGATACCTGCAGTCACCACTCAAACAACGCATGGGCGTTGGACAGCCTCGGGGCAGGCCCTGCACCTCTGACATCAGGCCAGCGGAGAACCAGTACAAGTCCCGCTGTAGCATCAATTGGCGCACATGTAGTACGTGCAACTGAGATATCCTTGCTCCAAATGACTGACCACTGAAGCTGGTTGGGAATCTCCCAAGCCAGTGATTTTCCAACAGCAAATGCCTTTTCCCATTAGGAAAATCCAAGGCTATCTCCTCACCTGTCCGCTCAGACATTGTTTTTTCCAGGGTCAGCAATCAAGAGCCTGCAGGCCAGACCCAGCCCACAAAAGAGATTGAATGCAGCATGCAGTGGGATGCTTTCTGTGGCTTGTGTGGTCCACTCCTCCGCCGTGTGCCACCAATCCCCTCCCTGGCACCCAAGCCACCTTTTACCACGCCACCCCTCCCTGCTTTGCGCTGAGCCCTGCTCCCTTGCTACTGCAGCCTGCATGAGAGACTAGCCCTGGGCACGCAGCAGGGAGGGCCGGGGTGCTGCAGAGCATATTGGCAGCCCACGGCGATGGCTGCATCCCAAGCAGCGACCTGCTGGTCTCAGTCCCTGGTCTTGCCAGACTCCCTTTGTGCCTGCCACGGGGTTTGCAGGAGGCGACTGTGCCAACTCTACTTCCCCTTCCCCAAGTCTCTCCCTTAGAGCAGATTGCCCTCCCTATAAAATATTTCCTGACTCAGGATCAAAAAAGAACTGGGAAACAATATTTTTTCCCCCTTACAGGAAGGGGGTTTCATGTTGGAGACCAACTTTGGAAGCCAACTGTTGGAGACCAACTTTGGTCTCCAACATAAGAGTCCAGGTACGTGGGACTCAAGGTGAGTCAAGACCCAACAAGAACAGCCCTACAGCTGCAAGCAGATGAGACACGCGGGGCTCTTTATCATGCAGGTTTGTCATCCAGCCCATCGGGAGCTGGAACACGGACAGGATCATTCAGCTGAGATTTTCCTGCCTCTCTGATGCCTGTCGGATATGCACAGAGGCAGCGAACCACACCAAGAGACCTGTGCTTCTCCAGTAGGAGGCTGACCCATGGCTTACATCCCTGAAACCCATCACCTTGCCCCACAACATTTCCCTCCTGAGCCAAGGCTCGTTATTCCAGCCCGCTAATCACATTCGACACCGTTACCACTGCGGTTCAGTTCCCCTCTCCCCTTACCCCCAGTATCCAAATGTTATCCAGCAGTTTCAAAGTGCCTGCTTCCATTACATAAGCAGAGGACAAATGAGTTCTGCAAATGTTGCAATACCAACATCAAGCACCGAAGTGGGTCTGACTTACAATCGACGGGACAAACTCAGCCTTTATGTGACCTCACTAACGTCATGGAGAATCTGGCCTGGTATGGCCTGATTCCAGCCACGGGAGCTGGGGATGCTCCTGCTTTGAGCAGGGGGTTGGACTAGGTGACTTCCTGAGGTCCCTTCCAACCCTAACTTTCTATGGGCGTGCATAGATGAAACCAAGAGGCATCACACGAGACATGTTTAAGTGTGGTTCTCTCTAGCACAAACTCAATATTAAAATCATGCGAAAGAGAGCAAGCACGGGCACATTCACTGCAGAGGCAGGAGATAAAACAAGCCTTTCCCACACAGCCTGGATATTCAGGATTATCTCCCATCTCTCTTCCTGCTGATGCCCAAGTATAAGGCATGAAAGGAAAAAAATTATTCCAACAAAATACAGTCCATCTGCAGTGCTCTAGAAGAAAAGGGGTGCCTTATTTTTTTTTAAACATCCATACTTTTCCCATTAAAACGGCGCTGCTTACAAAAATGTATACGACACGTCTCTGCCTGACTTCAGGCTAACACAGCTAACTGCTCCTCTCAGAAACGACCAAACTTGGGGAGAGCATCATGAGACTCTTCTGCCTCCCTATTTTTCCACCAAATGCCTCCCTCCCACTATACATACATATACAACACAAAGTTTTACCACCGACCAGCTCCTCTGAATAATTCCTAAATCTTCCTGGAACTTCACCGCATGCATCTCACAGCAGCCAGCACAGTTACGTGCAGAAGAGATGTGTGCATGCAATACCGGGCATCCCCATCCAGCCCATCACTGCCATGCAGAGTAGAACCCGTTAATTCTCATGACGGGCCCAGGGCAGATCCAAATTATCATTATTTTTTTTTACCATGGGAGGCAGCTTGCCAAACCCTTCTTTCATCTAACCACAGGGACTCCAAGGGATCAGGAAAGATGCTTGAGGACCAGATTTACAAGGCCCCTACAGATCCACTGCACTCCAGTAGGGACCGTGTCCGCTAATTATGCCTTGTGTGAATGAGACCTGGCACTGCTAATGGCAAGGTGGGTTAGCTGCATTCCTCCCGATGCTTGGGGCAGGTAAGGGGTATGCTCTGCATGCTGACCAAGAGTTGGCTTGGAAACATGAGAGCCTGCAGTGTAGACTCAATGCCGCAGGACAGCCCGTACTACTGTGTTTAATCAGGGTATGCTGGGCACGCGGATCACAAATGACACCGGGGAAGAATCAGACAGAAACTTGGCCTCGGGTTACTCCAGTGGAAACCTCAAGTAGCTGTCAGTGACCAAAGTAATCACTCAGTGCTGTCACGGCAGAGCCCTCGTTAAATGGAAGTGAGTTGGCAAATCAGATCCTCCTCTTCCTCATTCAGGCTGCAGCAGCGCTCGGCCCCGCTGTTCAGAGAGCTGAGAAATCACTTTCCAGAGCAACACAGGCCGAGCTCTTCTGTGCGGCGACACCCTTGCTGCCGCAGTAAAGGATTCATTAATACCAGGTATTACCACTGCTCCTGCTCACGGACTGGCACCCTTTATGCTAGGCGCCGTACAAATGCAAAACCAAAGGTAGCCCCCGTCCCCAAGGGCTTGCAGTCGAAGAGCAGAGACCACAATTAAACAAAAAGCAAGGGACCCCCAGATAAAACTGAGACAGCATCAGCCAGCCCAATAGGCGGTGATCCAGCCAAACGGCTTGGAAGTTTTTGCAGGCTTTACAGCCAAGGGCAGCTTTAGGAGAGGGTCGAGAGATACAAGAGGATAGAAGAGGTAGCTGTGTGAATCACAGGCAAGGCAGAAAATCAGAGAAGTTATGCAGAAAGAGTCTAAAAGACCTAGACAAAGCCTGGATATGAGGACCTGAAGAAGGGTCCGAACCAAGAGGACCTCAGGATACAAGCAGACGGCACTAACCACTTTGCTAGAGAAAGGAAATACTGGGTGAGACTCACAGGTGGGAAGATGAAGTATGATTGTAAGCCATGCTGTGCGTGAGCTCATGGTTAAAGATCCTCAAGGAGATAGATGTTAAGAGACAGATGGACCAAGATTTTAGTTCAGACAGAAGGAGACGCCTGGATCAGAGAGTTAGATCTTTGAGAAATCAGTGTGCAGGCAGCAGCTGAAGCTAGTTTTGTGGAGCAGATTACCCAGAGAGCAAGAATAAAGGGATAAAAGAAGGGGACCAAGCACAGAGCCTTTGAGGATGAGGAGGATCCTCTAAAGGACTTGGTGAAGGAACAGAGCAGGGGAGAGCCAGGAGACTGATTTTAAGAGTGCTGCTTCCTGTGTCAAATCAACTGACAAGTCAAAGAGGATAAGGACGGGTTACTGTTTCCAGCACCTGATAGAAGATCGGTAGAGACATTAGGATCTGCTATTGAAAGATCTCTGAATCAGTTCTTCGGTCTTTTATTAACGGAGAAATTCTCCAGTAAGAACACTTATGCATTTTCAGGAGGACACATGCACACTGATAGAGGTCCTGGGTTTTTTTCGTTTTTTGATATCCAGTCTTCTAATCCAACAGAATAAATAGCCTTCCAGTTCCCTCCAAAGGGCTGGCTGGGGGTAAACCATCGAGGCAGGCTTTCAGTGGGCAGCATGTAGGCAAGTGGTCTGAAAAGCAGGCCAGCAGGGGCTAGTCATAACCACGAAGATCTCGGTATATAGTACTAGTATTTTTCCCTTGCTAAGAAGAGAGGAGGCAGAGTTTTTTACATGTCTTCATGCGTGTGCCATAAGGACGTAGCTTTGGTGACCAGCTGTGAAAGCGTGGCTCTTGTCTACGGTGGATAACAGCACCAGCAAGGTGCTGACCCTTGTATTCAAATCTCTTTCCAGCTAACAGTGAGGGTTTGCTGAGTATTCCCAGAACAGGCCTGATGAACCCAGATACGTATCTGATATCCAGCGATTGTGTAAACCTTCAGCTGCCGTCGAGTCCCAGTGGAGCAACTCAGGGTCTTCGTCGAGGTAGTTTTACTAGGAACAGAGTCCGTGCCCTGGAGCCCAGGGCTCTTCCAGGCATGCACAGCAGCACAGCAACCTCTCACCAAGGATCTGCCTAGTTAACACAGCTGAGGTCAGAACAGCTGTTCCCAATTAACTAAGTGCAGACACTCAACTCCTGGAATAAGAGCGTCTTATTCTTTGTTCGGTTGATCACCTTACAAAGTGGATTTTCTTATTCTACAACCAACAAGAGCCCCGCGCAGAGAGTTAATTAGGAATCGCTGCTCCAGACAACACGTTCTTTAGGGATACGACGACCAAGGAGTTGGATGGGCACCGACTGGGGTTTCATAGTGCCCTCTCCCACCTTCCCAGGCACACTTCATTTATAGCACTGCTTTCAAGGGCCATTTAATTTCTTTCAAATGCATCAAGCAAGCAGTGATCCTTGCCCAAAAGACGCTGTGCCGCTGGAAGTCCAGGGAAACGAGATACGTCCAACCACTGTAGCAACCACTGCAACAACCCAGAACCTGGTTGGTGTCCAGGACAAACCATCTTGAACCTCCCGGCCCAATGCCCCCCTTTAAATTTAGAGACTGATTTCCAATTTGGCAACACCATTTCCCTGTTCTTGACTGCTGGGAAACCATCGCTGCATGCCTGCCCAACAGTAGCCAGGGCCAAGCGTGATGAAACTGCTGTTGAGCTGGCACTTGCTTAAGCGGTTTCTGGGTAAGGCATGCACCTCGTGGAAGAAGGAAGGAGAATTAAACCAGTCGCTGTCTCCTAAGCCTGAAAAACAGGATGCCTGAAGCATTTTATCCTTACGATGTGCTGGGCTTGACAGACATAGGTTGGCCCACACAGAGGATAACTGACCGCTTACTACCGCCACGCAGAGAAACGTCTCCTCGTGCTCAAGTGGTTTGCAGAACGGGGAGGTTAGCTATAAGCACACAGGTTCAAGTCTCAGGTCACTGGGTATTTGAGGTCAGAGAGTTACATGGAAGTTGTGTCCTTCTGAAAAGCATGGGCTCAAGCTCAGCTTATACTTCAATAAAAGCAAAGCTGTCGCAGACTCAGGGGGCAGTTTGCTAGCTGGCCATCTGCACAATGGTCACTCAAAGACATTTGAGCTCGTGTGTCTCAAGGCAGCCAGGTCAGAATTCCTCCCTCGCTGGAGGCACAGCCATCCGCTCTTTTTAAAGGCTTCGGCATCATCCTTGCTGCTGATATATAGATGGGATCTTCAGTGCTCTCTTTTGGATGGCTGGAATCAATGGAGACCTCTGCCAGCTCCACTCAGCTGCACCAACTGCTGGGACAAGACACTGAAGTTAGAGATGGACGCCCCCTTAAGAGAGACCCCTTTTCAGGACAGCAGGATTCTTCCCACGGCACGCGGTGACCATCTGATTTCTCTGTGCATTTGCCAGAAGGGTAAGGCCGAACCAAGGGAGAGACAGGTTTAGTGACTCAGTGGAGGAACCGAGAATAGAACCATGGTCGTTTGGTTCCCAGTTAGAAATCTTGTCCGCTTCTTACTTGTGAGAGTAAGTACCCCCAGATTTCCTCTCTCAGGAGCTGAATATAGAATCTGCAGGGCCGAGTCAGTGAATGATTAATAATCCAAGTTGTTTCAAAGAGGATTTTTCACAAGAGCCAGAAATATTTTCCTCTTGCCTCCTGGCATGGCTCACGCTGAATAAAGCATCATCCCGTCATCTGAATTTGCTCATCACCCACTCACCCAGCACATCACCAGATGTTCAGGAACACAAAGATTTGAGGGGCAAGTGCTAGAAGTAAAAGCAATGCAAGTCAATGAAATGATGTCGGGCACAAGTTTCATAGTTTCATAGTACTTAGAGTTGGAAGGGACCTAAACAGCTCATCAGGTCCGCCCCCTGCCCTGGGCAGGAATGGGTGCCGCGTTAGGCTAATGTAAGGCTGAAATGCATATGCCATATTGAAAGAGTCCCAGTTTGTAGGAAATTCTGGCTGCATCTGAACTAGAACAGGAATCAAAGTCATCTCCAGGGTTCAGAACTGCTGCAAAATCCAAGGGGATTTGGCTTCAAGAGTCAGGTCATGGGTCCACGGAGCATGTAAAATCAGGGTCCTGGAAAATGCAATTGTTGCACAGGTTGAATGCATGCCTCTGCCTCTCCCAGAGCCTTTTGTACTATTTATAGAGCGCTGGCACCCAGAGGTCGATTGTGCAAGGCGCTGTATGAACACAGAACAACAAGACAATTTCTTTCCCAAAAATCTGACGCAGCACTGGCCTCGCCTGCAGCACTGTGCCTCCAGGGGTGAATCGAAACCAAGATGCTTAAGTCAATGCAACATCCTGTACAGCAGAGCATGGGCTCTATGAATGACACGGGACCAGCCCCACGGACAGAATCAAGCCCACAGACCCCGCCACTCCTCCATCATATCAGATCCAGAACACATGATGTCCATGCCGGGACCCACGCTGCATGCAGTAGCCATGCAGGGCCAGTCCAGCACGGTGCAGGGCCCAAGCCGGCTGAAACATGGACCAGGCGCTGTGTGTGGTGCATGTCCAGGTCCCTGTGTGCAGGGCTGGTCCGGCACATGTCGTGCGAAGACTGTGGGTCAAGCTGGGATGCAGGGGCAGCAGTGGGAGTCAGATGATGGAGCCACTTGGGCCTTACCTTTGACACCCCAGCTAGAGCATCCACACAAGGGTTTGCGCTGGTTTAGCTGAACTAGTGCAGATTTGAGCACGGAGGCCCAGAGGAAAGCTGAGTAAGGCAGGGTGGGAAGGAAACAACGAGACAGAAACATCCAGCAGGACCGGCAGCAGCCCCAGCAGACCGCCCGTCTGCGATTTGGTGATTACAAACTTCACAAATATGAAGAACGGCAAGTCTGGCACCCTCAAAGATAGTCTGAGGCTTTATGACACCTTCATGGAAGGATGGAAACTTTAACAATGATTTTTTTTTTTCTCTCCCAGGTGTTCATTCGTCACGATAGACAATAAAATCCACTTTAACCATGATGGCTGTGAATCCCTCCCCCTGCCTTCGAAACAGGGTGAAATTGCAGCTCTGCTGAAGTTAATGGGAACCTTGTAATCAGTAAGATCAGGACTTCATTGGCAGATCCTCGTCTTGGCACAATTTCATGCCGTTTCCAGCAGTACTATTCTCTCAAGGCGGACAGACCTGACTAACTGGTCATCTTTGACTCTAACGAGTGCAGGGGGCTGGACCCGATGATCTTATGAGGTCCCTTCCAGCCCCTAACATCTGTGAATCTATGAATCTTAGCAAAACGATAAAAGTAAGACAAGAAAGGCCTTTTGTTGACCAAATCTGGAGGAACTAAAAAATTGAATCCCCCTCTCTTCCAGCTCTCCCCCCTTAGCTCTCCCAGGGAGCTATTAACAGAAACAGAGATACGCTATTTACAGTATTATCCATGGAAACTCTAAATAGACCATTTCAAGGTGACAAATCAGCAGCTGATGTTTCCAGATTCGGTGGAATATGCTCAGGTCCCAAACATGCGGAAACTAACGGTTCAGCCGTTCGGAAAGCTCCCCTGGGGCCCGGTGCAACAAAGCTGATGTGGGTGCTGCCAGATATCCAGCTCTGCTCCACCCCGGGGAAGACAGAGGTGTTTGGAAGACAAGATTTTGATGCTGCGGGAAAAATCTGGGCGTGATGAAAGAGCGTAATATTTCATAGGACCAAAAAAAAAAAAAAATGTTTAGGAGCTTCACATATTTAAAATGGAAGAGGAAGAAAACACTGACATTTTCCACTACCACAAGCACGGTCACGTTGATTCAGCATAGAATGATACTGGGCTTTTTTTAATCCCACATCAAACATTCAAAATGATATAAGGTGGCATTTTAAATCCAAGTGGCTGTTTTCTTTTCATTTCAAAATGTTGATTCAAAAGCAAGCGTTTCCAGTTAAGGTTTTTGGAGAGAAATACAAACGTTTCTATTAGGGCTGAATAGTCTCCACCAAACGAAAAATTGGATTATAAATAGTCTAATTCTTTGAAAACTGTTGCCATGAAACCTGTCCCTTGCAGTGCAAATACAAAGCAAAAAGCTGGACTGTGCCTGTATAGAGACATACATATGGTCATAAAAAGTAGGGCTGGAAGGGACTTTGGGAGGTCTAGTCCAACCCATGCTCAAGGCAGGATCACCCCTATACAACCCATCCGAGACGAGTGTAATCCAGTGGTACCCAGCCTTCCAGCCCCGGGGCCCAGATGGGTAGCATGGGTTCAGTATGCAAGCCGGATCCCATGGACTTGCACGTGGGATCAGTCCTTAGGTGCAAAACCCCATACACCAGAGCAGGACCACATTATCCAGTTCCCGGGGCTGGACATTTGGCAGCAAGGGAGTGACAATTAACACTGCTACAGTTTGCCCACCACCAAATTTCCAGACCCATTTCATCGTCACAGTCCCGAGGATTTCTCAATAACGATCGCCTCACCAATGTCTGCGAAAACCTGACCTAGTTGCAACAGAATTAATTGACTTTCTTTTCACTGACTTCCACGGAAGTGGGGGGAGTAGTTAGAGGGTTTCAACCTGATCGGGAGGCTGATCCCATCAGAGGAGACACACAGAGCAGACTGGCAAAGCCTGAAAGCAGAACAGGAAAGTTTTCCTCCGCTGCTGGGGAAGGAGCTGCTTGGAGATCGTCTAGGGAATGAAGAAGAGGTCACAACACTAGCCCTTCGAGCGTATCGCTGCCGCACACGGGGCCACCCTGGAATTAAAACACTGACCAAATCATAAAGATTTGCAGCTTCAGGGGAGGGGTGAAAGAGTACAGTCATCCATCATGTCTATCGTTCCACCAAGGAACCACTTCAACAAGGTGCTTAATATTGGGGCCCTCCTAATCACACTTGATCAAGCCACCATCAAGGTTAACACTTCGGAGAACTTCCCCCACCCGAGGTCCCATCCACAAACACACAGCCCACCGCCAAAACTAGAGTCACGCAAGGAACCGTCAAGAAACAGATGGCGTTCAAAAGGTAGCAGGAGAGCAGGTCAGCCTCCTCTAATGTGCTTTACCTCTGAAGACTCTGCATGTGCATGGCATCCTCCAGCTGAGATCCCACAGCCCTCTGCAAAAGTCCTTCCAGGG
>NW_005842718.1:764843-771604 GCF_000455745.1 Alligator sinensis
AGAGACCTAACCGCACGTTGCAGGAGAAGGAACCCAAGTGCAAAGCTGTGAAATGGTTTGCACGACGTCAAGCAGCACGAGAGGCAACGCGGAAGAGAGCTCCTGAGTCTCCCTGGTGTAGCCACTAACTACCCTGTTCTCTTCCCCTGCCCTAAGGGTCCTTTGAACTGCTTTGCAGGAAGATTTCTCAAGGTCAGGCTCACCTAAGGGGGCTGGGAGCAGCATGGCACGTGGAAGAAACCCGAACAGAGCAACTGAAGGGAAACCAAAGCAAAACGCACGCTGCAGAATCCATGCCCAGCAAGAAGGATGGGGGCCATCCATGCCATAAGGGTAGGTTCTTTCAGAACAGACAGAAACCAGATTGACTAAACTGGGTTTCAGGAGACAGGCAATCCACATTAGTCTTTCCCCAATGGGCAGTCCTCAGAGTTACTGGACACGCAATTAGAACAGGTTCCTAAACCCAGGAGTCTCAGTCCAGGCTCTGCAACTTTAGCAAGTCACTTCATCATCTTAGGCCTCGCTTTTGCCAGCTGTGAAATGGGCCTACATGTTCTCAGCCTGCTCACAGGACCGTGGGGAACCGAAGCTGAATGTTTTCGTGGCCCTTGGCAGACGTTCAGTTCAAGGCGCAGTGGGACCTGATCTGCGATCCCAACAATCGTGCCCACTGACACGACAAATGTGCGTGAGGGGAGGCGCAACTGTGGGAAGCGCAGATCGGCTCTCGGCCATGCCGTTGCTGGTGCAGCCTCCCCCTGCACGGGCAGGTAGCAAGCCAGGGGCCCAAGGCAGGCAGTCCCAGCTGCAGGAGTGCACTGGAGCCCTTAGCTCCTGCGCGCTCCCAAAGCTCCTGGCAGACGTCACTCTGGCGTGCTCCTGTGTCCAACGCGCTCAGCCATAGGAGCACATTGGCGTAACATCCGCCAGCAGCCTTACACAAAAAAGATCCTCTATATCCTGGACGCACACTCCATACTCCAACATTTGCAAAAGGCCACCAGCCTCAGTAACCAAGTTTTTTAAGCTACCCAATTTGAGTTAGACTGACAAGTAAATCTCTTTCAGAGTCCAAGAGACTTAGGAGCCCAAGTCATATTCATTAGTTTGTTAAGTACCTCAGATTCACTTAATGTCAATGGGATTTTGTCTCCTAAGCCATTTGTGCACTTCCAAAAAAAAAAATTCTGTTCCTTTTGAAAAAAAGTTTCCATATAATCTATAGAAAAGTATAATTTTTAATCACTTAATGCAAGATCACCAGGCACCAACTTCCAGCATCCAGGGCTGCTTGCCAGCAGGTCATCTATTAAACATCATATGGCAATTTACCCATCCGTGTTACTGCAGGTTTGACTGACAAATGTTACCCAAAAGCGCCTCGGGGATTAGAAGTCAAGCATCTCCTGCTAAATTACCTGAACTACTCAACAAAACCTGGTCTGGGGAGACACAGAGACAAACGTCCAGGAAGCAATTAGAATAGAAGCCTTCCTGGTATTAAAAAGAGAATAGCAGGTTGCAAACTCGCCCCGTCTCTGCAGCTAGAGCTGCAAGAAGAACAAAGAGGAAACAGAAGGATAAGAAAGATATTTTCTCCAGCCGGTTTCTGTTTTGTTTCGAAATCGCTTGCAAATGTAAGGCAGCTCTTCTGAGGCCGGGCTCTGAAAGAACATCGCTCAGCTTGGGGCTCGAGCGAGCATTTCTGTTTTAGCACCTTTTACGCGTGGGCATTTTACAGTGCAGATTTTCCTCTATGCTTAACAGGAAAGTGATAAACAGCGTGGGAGTGGGAAAAGGATTCAACGAATAAAACTACATTTGATTTTGCAGTGAGCCTACGCCAACCGTCTACCAGCGGGGAGCGGGCCCAAAACAAACAGCCTCAAAGAAAACTGAACCCAAAGAGGTAACTCTAGTAGCTGGCAGCAGTAGTAAACTTTTATCCTCCCTGCAGTAGCCACTACAAGGACACACCACCAAAACTTAAATCAGTGACTTTCACATGGGTTAGGTGTTCGTGAGCTCCACCTGAACCTTAAAAAAGCCATACGGGAGATATGTGGAAGGACACAAGTGATTTGGTGCGGCGGGAAAGGCGGGTGTGCAAATGGACAAAGGATGGGGTTGTGATAAGGGTCGGAAACAGGAGAAAAGCAGGGCAAGGAAGCAGGGCCTGAACTGCATTCATTCCTTGGTGAGCACATCCCACCTGATCTGACATCTCCAACATTATCTCTGGGATGAAAAAATAAATTGAACAACTTTTTACTACCTGCCCTCAGAATGCAAGAGCAGCATCTGTCTTTTTAGGTTTTGGGTTGGTTTTTTTTAATTTCGTGTCTGGGGCCAAATCAACCAAATCAGTTCTGAATTTTATCGATTCGAGCACAGCTCAATTGTTTGAGTCACTGTGGCGCTACCGCTGGAAAGTCTCCTACCTCCCAGATTCTTCAGCCTGGGGCTTCAGATACTCCGAAATCCATAGCAGACATCCTATGTGCAAGCCCCAAACCCAAAGGCCTGGAGTTCAGATGCCCCCTAGTCTCGCTTGCCCCTAGGCCAAAGGCTGAAGCAGCAAGCTAGAGGGAAAGCCCAAGAGCAATCCCCCATCACCGTAAATTGGGTAGCACATTGGAGTGACATTGGAGCAATCCCCCATCCCCATAAACTGGGGAGCTGAGATCCTTGCACCTGGAGGCATTTGTAGACTCTGGCAGGGGTCAGCCTTCCCGCAGTGCAAGGGACAGACCTTCACCTTCTAACTACACCAAGTCATTTGTAGCCCAGGAACACCCAAGGGTGTGCCCGTCCTCAATGGGAAGGGATAGATGAGGCAGGTGTCAGTGCTGGGAGAGGGACACCGGTGATTTGAGCTCGGGTCCCTCTTTCCTCTAGAGAGTCAACTCCATGCCAATGCTCTTAACTATTCACAGTTTACTGAATTATTATATGCATATTATTCATATCCAATCTTTATATAGGGAAATATCTTAATAGGTATCAAAGGAAAACTTCCCGTAAGTATCCCCAACGATATCAGTCAACAACACCAAAGGTATACAGCTAAATATTTACAATACAGTACGCCAGGAACCACCTCCTGGGACGGCTTGTCCCAATGAGCAACCCGCTTCAGGGATGGCCTTCCCAACCCTGTGCCCTACAGAGGCCTGGTACAACTGGTGAGTCCTCAGGATGCCCGTGCGAGGAGGAGGGCGGATACCCAGACGGGTGAACCAGGTAAGTTGGGACCACGGGAAAGGGAGGCACCGGTTCCTCCCCGATTGGTGGATGGGCTCCACTAATCCCAATCAGCATTGAGAATACACGCGCCCAGGATGCAGCAGGGCTCGAGCAGGTAAGCCTGCCACGCGTTCAAGGCCAAGAAGAAGAGTATCTCCCCTGCCAGGTAAGTAAAACCACCTGGGCAAGAGCAGTAGCAGAGCCGAGAGTCAGGCAGGTGATGCTACAAGGCAAGGAGTTCAGACCCAAACCAACCAGTGGCAAGTAAACTTTGTTATCCACGTACAGCGATGAGGTCCGGTACTGACCCGCCTCAAGTCTCAGCCTTGTCTGCCGTCTTGGAGGGACAAGTGACCAACAAATGCTCTCGGGGTGGCTCAGTTCAACACTATGTGCTTGAGACCCAGCGCTATGTGATCGAGTCACAACAGCTATGACAGTCGGCTTTCGAGCCCTTTTCTGCTCTGTTGGTGCAGGCTTGTGGTCTGCACCCTCGCAACACCGGGGCCTTTTTTTTCTGTTTTTGGTAAGTGTATGAGCACGACCCATCAGGACCTAGCTGAGCAGTGCTGCAAACTGGCTGCGATGCAAAGGCAGCCCCAGCTGCCAGCCAGAGCTAGTTTTGGACAGTCAGCATCCACAGCTCTGCTGTGCTTCAAAGGAAGCCTTTCTTTCAGCACAGGTGGGTCCAACTTCCTTCACTAAAAAAAAAAAACTAGCCATAAACTTCCATCAAAGCAGCGCTCCAGCAAGGGATCTGGCTTTGTTTAGCAGTTCAATTTTTAATTCATCCATTAGCCAGCCCTACTGCATAGTCAACTCCAGGGCCCAGCTTTTAGCTAATCTACAGGTGCCATCATTGCTTTCATGGGGGGGTGGACCCATATCGTGGAAACATTTCTAGCAGAAACCCAGACTTTCATACGTTCTTGCTCTCCCAGCAGTCTTATCATTCACAATGGTCAATACGGAAGAGTTCTTCTTCCTCTTGCCTTTTTTATTTTGCATGAATAAAAAGGAAAAATTAAAGGAGGAAGTTAAAGTTTCCTCATTGCAGGCAACAATAAGCAACGTGCAGAACATCCTGGAAACCTGCAAGCCGGAAGCAGGCGTCCAAAAATCAAGTTGCAATTTGTGTCTTGGGCTTCCAAACCCCCCTCTCCACCTCCTTTGCCCCCCCAAACCTACGCTTCAACCCCAGCATTCATGGCAAAGAGAGCATGAGCTCTGGCGGGCAGTGACTGTCTTTGCATTATACAGACCCAGCAGAACAGGGCCCTGCTCTTAGACTGAAAGCTCTGGGTATTACTAGAGACCAAGACTGAATCATAACGCACCGTGGCTCTCTGCTCACCCCGGTCATCTTTATTCAGGCAAGACTCCTGATGGTGTCAATAGTTTTGCCCAAATAAAAACTGTAGATTTAAGCTTTAAGCCCGGGGTGGGTGATTATTTCGGGAGGAGGGCTGCTTCCTGAGTTTGGCAAGCCATCGAGGGCTGCATGACAGGCAGCCAGGGGCAGATAAATATTAATTTTCTAAATTTTTTAGGGGCCCCGCGGGCTGGATAGAATGGCCTGGCGGGCCGCAAGGGGCTGCGTTTTGCCCACCCCTGCTGTAAGCCATGTGGGGTAGAGGCTTTCTCTGCTGCCCTGCATATGAAGAACTGTAAAATAACAGGTTTAAAGACCTGGAAAACGGCATTCACAAGGCACTGACAAACATTTCCATGAGGGTGGAAGTGAGCGCTTGCATTATCCTAGAACTGAAGGATTGTGAGAAGAAGGCTGAAAGCTGGGAGCTTCAGAGCCAGCGGATAAGGGCTCGAACCCATCAGCACTTACAGCTTCCTTTACTCATCTGAATAGTTCCTCAGTATCGCAGACAAGGATCGACTTATTCATAGATGTAAGTCCTTGCAGCAGCAGAGCCTAAGTGGCCTATGCTAGGAAAAGCATAAGCCTCAAATCACAAGACTACAGTCCATTATTGTGCTACGCGTTGGTAACAGGACCCGTCAAAAATCTGACAGTGAAACTTCCTCCCATTGTAACCTTTGCTATTGAAAAAATATAACCTGACCTACCCTCTCCTCCTCCCCCGAAAAAAAAAATCCAGCTGCGGTCAAAGTTTTTGTTGATTGTTTCCAAACCAAAAAAGTTTAAACAAAGTGTTTCAGATTAGGGGGTAATGTTTTACTTTCGGGAGAAACAAAGCTCACTTTCTTATGTTCCATGTCCCTTTTTTCTAGTGGGGGAGAAGGAAATAGTTTAAGAGAGTTTTTTGCCTTCCTACCAAAATAAAACTCTTCTGGGTGTTTTATATGTATATAACATACTCATATGCACATATGTAATATAGACATATAAAACACCCAGAAGAGTTTTATTTTGGTAGGAAAGCAATAAACTCTCCTTCTTAAACCTATTTCCCCTGCCCCCCAACTAGAAAAAAGGGACGTGAAACATCAGAAAGTGATATAATAATAATAATTCTCGGTCCTGTGAGCAGGCTGAGAATGAGTAGTCCCATTTCACAGCTGGCAAAAGCGAGGCCTAAGATGATTATTGTTATTATATATGTTAAATAATAAATATAATTATTATTATATGGAGCTGGTAGGGAAAAAGCAGTGTCTTTTGAAAGACCCAGGAAAAATAATTAATTTCAGCTGAAATTTTGGGTAAAGTTATATTCAACAAAAATTCTGCATTTTTAATTTTCAGATTTTGAAATGAAGCAGTTTAGAATTTCCTAGATAAAGATATTGAACAGTCAATATATTGAACAACCAATATATACATTATATATCTTTATTTAGGAAATTCTAAACTGCTTCATTGCCAAATTTGAAAATGAAAACACTGACCATTCAGAATTTGTGTATAGATCTGGCATTCCCAGGTCCCCTTGCTGTATTGAATTGTTGTCGGATGACATACCTTTACCAAAAATTTCAACTGAAATGAGATTTTTTTTTGTTTCCCTGAGTCCTTCAAAAGACTTCTCTCTTTCCTTAGCAGCTCCACTGTGTCTGGCTGCAGATACTTCGCTGCAGACTGTGTTGCCTACAAAATAAAAGGGTGGGCATGAAAGATGTCCCCCAGCACGCCCCTAGCTCCTGAGCCCGTCTCTGGAGAAAGAGGGCATGTGAGCTGGGTATAGCTGGGCTAAGAGAGGCTCTTACAAAGCGAATCACTAGACAGGCATATTAAGGCCTTTCTTCCATTGCTGAGGCTCTGCACGAAGCCGGCTCTGCTGTCAGAGATCCCAATGAAAGTCAGCAGCTGCCACCACCAACACCCGAAACATATTCAGAGCCATGTGCTTCTGGCAGCGACACGTGGCTGCACTGCGCTAGCTGGTCTGCCATACCGAAAGGCACCTCCTGGGAGAGCATCACCCCAGACTGGACCACGGGACCTGGCTGCAGCTGGAATAACTCTGCGAAGAGGCTTCTGCCACCGCCGGGAAACTTTTAAGAGTGCCCGCGAGGGTCCAGCACGCCACTCA
>NW_005842718.1:771635-772564 GCF_000455745.1 Alligator sinensis
AAGTAGGGGCTTCGGTTTTCAGAAGCATCCTGCACCGTTATCTATCCCACGTAGCCCTTAGAAACTTTAGAAACAGCAAAGCACGGACAAACACAGAGCGGAGAGAGAGCCTAAAAGGCTTTCCAGACTAAGTCAATCTGGCGCCTACACTCAGATGCCAACAGCCTGGTTTTCGGAGATACAGGCCACGGCAAGTGCACATCCATTTTAGCGGGAACGTAGAGTGCTGAGCATCTCCGAAAACTAAGCCCTTGGGTGGTCGCAAGCCGGGCACCTGGAAACAGAGTCATCCCCATATCAGGGGAGGTTTTATGAAAAGTTTTGTGCATCCCTTCTTGAGCGGTGAGGGAGACGGGGCGTTGTGCGCGGCAGGGGGATCCCACCACGTTTCCCTTCTGTGCAAGGGCATATCATTTTAAGGAGGGTTTTCTCTCAACTCAGGAGAGCTTATCCATGCTATGCCAATGCTCCCACTCACAAATCTCTCCCCCGCCACCTTCCCCACGTCAGAGAGGAACAGCCTCCTCTGCCGTACCCTTCCTCCAGACCTCTCTGAAGCCTGCTGCGGGGTCTCCTATGGTGGAGGTTTGGCAGGAACAGCAATGCCCCTCACTCTCCTTCAATCCTCACGGACCTTAGCAGAAAAAGGCAATACAGCTCCCCCAGGCCAGGCCTTTTCTGCATATCCTCTCAGAGGTCCCGCACTCCCGCAGAGCCAGGCTGCCTAACTGGGAACCAGTTTGGTACAGGAATACAGAGCCTGTGTGCAGACGGACCCCGGCACAAGGTTTGGGGGATAACCCCACTCCCTCCATCAGCACGGAGGAAGGTACTGCAACCCCCTCCTTTCTGGTTAGGGTTTCTCTTTGCTGCGGTGTAAGCTCCAGGTATAGATTTATCGTTGCCCCTAACCTGCCTCGAGTCCCTAC
>NW_005842718.1:772595-779249 GCF_000455745.1 Alligator sinensis
GAGCCGAGTGGTGCTTATAACTCGAGGTAGCTGGACCACCAAGACACGGCCTGACGCTCAAGTAAGGCTGATGCTCGAGCCATGAAGCTAGCAAGGCGCAGACAATCTGAGCTGCCGATCTACATGCTCTAAATCCAGGTTGCTCAAGCCTTTCCTGTTTCTCATATGCTTACTTAATCCCTTCCTCACACCCCAACACCAGCACCCAGCAGTGGGTGAGAAGGGCCTTGCCTGTATAGTTTACAGAGGCATTTTTCTTTGCTTTTAAACACGCGACCACCTAACTCACAAAACTTCTTTTTTGGCAGGAGAAAATGTGTTTTGCATTTACAAAACAAACAGCGCAAGATAAAAGCGGGGCCATAATTGATGCCTGGAAGAGAGAAGCAGGTCACCAACCAACCAGGGTTATTTCCATAATAATTTTCAATACGTATCTGGTATTTACATACCGATGATGCCACGCTATGGATTCGGACAATAAGGCCATTATAAAGCGCAGCATTTTATACCTCTCATTTTAAATATAGTGCAATCAATTAATCCGCTCAGTGCTGAAACCACTTCCAGCCATGGATTTCAGGCTTCGGAGCCTGGCAAACATCCCTGTGACAAAGGGAAGTCTCCATAGCCCCATTTTACAGAAATCAGATGGTAGCACTGAGTGCCAGCAGCCAAAATGCTCAGATGTAGCTACTGCCTTGGGCAAGGGGCATCCAAGCTTTGACACTTGGAGGTGCACCAAGCAGCCGCAGCGCTAACAGGCTTCAGCATTTGCTCAGCACTCACACACCCAAAACCTAAGGAAGAATCTGACCCTAACAAACTTGCCGGGAAGCCACACAATGAGCGTGGAACTGAGCAGAGAACTGTCTAAATCCTAGTCCTGGAGCAGAAAAAAATCCCATTTCCGTAATCTGCCTGGACAGGATGTTTCAAAGCAGCCGGCTGTGACTACAGAAACCCCCAACCCAGCAGGCTCCTGCATCCCGAGACCCCTCAACCTGAGCGCTAGACCCCTTGACCCAGGGCTGGACACAGGCATGGGCAAACCAGGTGGCCGCCCAGGGCCTGGAGAAAAAGGGGGCCTGAAAATGGTAATTTTTATTAATACTATTACCATTATCTCCGGCGAGGGGGAACCCAATACTAAAAGTTTGCCTGGGGCCACGAAGAGTCTAGGTACGGGACAGGCTTGACCCTCCTCTGACCCGCGTCGTAGGATTTGGCTCTGGGGAGCGGCTTGCAGGATGTGGGTCAGGAAGCTTTAAAAAGCACTTTCTAGGTTTGCAGATGAGAAGCACTGCACAAATGAATCCCATTAGTACCCTAGCAGGGGAAAAAGCATCTCTCAACACAACTTCACAGCAGCGGCAAAGAAATAATGAATACTGAATTGCCACCCCTACCCTAGCAAAAATCCCCACTGTGGCAAAACCAGGGGTCTGAGAGCCACAGACCAAGGGCAGATCCCTGCTGCTGCCTGGCAGACGATTTTAAACATCCTGTTCTGCCCGCTGCCCTGCACTTGTCCTCTCCATGCTAAGCCAGCAGCTCAGGGGCCAGCAGATGCCACAGACAGGGGAGGAGGAAATATCCCTGAAAATAGCCTTTTTTTCCCCCTTTGGAAAGACAAGTGTTCCTGCAAACTAAGAGAAACCCAGCCTGATCCTGGCTGCAGCTCATCCCTGAGCCAGCTGCTGCTCCCTCCTTCCAGCTGTTCCCCTGCCCTGCCCTGCCCTGCCCAGCCAGTCCCCGGCTCTCACCCAGAAATTATTCTTGAATAGAGTCTCCCTCATGGTGCAGGAGCAGCTACCACTCAGTCCCAGGCTGCAGAGAGTCTGACCTGCCTGGAGGGAGCCTGAAACTTTAGTTCCTCAAACCTTTGTGCCTGCCCTGCCTCCTCTGGGTCCTAAACCCCATTGCAAGCTCCAGCCACAGGCAGCCTGCTCTGCTTCCAGAGCTGCCCAGGCTGGGACTGTGGAGAGGCTCAGCAGGACCGTTCTCTTTATTTTTGGCAAGAAGGGAGGATTTTTTTCGGGGGCTGATATCTGTTATTGGACCAGCTGCATGGCGAGGAGAAAGTTAGGGAAGTTTTCCAGTGCAAGACATTCTTCTGGGAGGGAGGCAATGCACAGAGGTGGTTAGGGACAGTGGGTAGAGCTGTGACACCGGAGAGGGGAGACAAACCATTAGCAGAAGAAAAGAAGCTTGATTACAGAGAGGTCAAGACCTACCCAAACAGAAGAGGGTCTTTATCAACTGTAAGGTGTGGGAAGAATTTCAGAAATCAGGCATATTATATATTTTTTTTAATATGTTAATCGAATTTCCCACTCTCCCCACCCCCTTGTCCTTTCTCCTAGAGCAGAAGGAGGATGGTATGGAAGTGGGTAAGGAGGGAAGTGTCCCTTAAGCACCTAGGCTCAGCAATTCCCCAATCACTCCCCTCCTCCCCCAGCCTCAAATCCTGGCATTCTATTAAAAATATTTTGAGCTTTTGGGTTTTATGTGCTGTCCAGCCCCTGAGCCATCTAAAGAGCATTTGAGTCCCATGTTCAAGTTTTGTTCCCTGAACAACAAGAGCATGAAGTGCAGGGCCTCACGGGGCGAGCTGCAATTCTTGCTCAGCTACTTGTTTCCAGGATGCTGGGCTTCAAGTGACACATCCAGTATCTCAAACCTCCTGATAAAATCACAAGAAATGGCAATCATGCCTGAGCACTGAGGAATTCAGACAGTTTAATAACTCAGAGACACCATTTCGGTCCCCAGCTCCTGATGTGTTTGCTTGGAGCACTGATTAGATACCCTGGTGTCACAAGATTAGTGTTAATTAAGGTACTAATTGTGGATAAAGCACTAGATTGCATTTCAGGGGCTCTGGGTTCTATAATAGACTCTGCCACTGGCCTGCTAGCTGACCTGTGCCATGTCACTTCCTACCTCAGTTTTCCCACCTATAAAATGGGACTAATTATACTAAATCCCCTGCCCCCCACCACTTGCTTTGAGATTTCTTGATCAAGGGAACTAGGTATTTTTCACAAGATAATTATTACTAAGAAAAGGTGATAAAGAGCTAATGCCTACACAAGCCTTTGCAAGGGTCATGCACAAAAAGGTAAAGAAAAATAGTAAAGAAAGATGGAGATCCAAAGATTCACGTGCTGGCCCAGGTCCTCAAAAGAGTTCAGCTCTTATTTATATATCCACAGGAGGGTCAGATTTTCCAAGGCGCTCCCAGGCCCAGCTCTTGTAACATTCACCAAGGACAAATTTATGTTGGCGAGTGGCAAGAGAAGGTCGTGTGATTGTGGGTGCTGATCACTTGTGGAACTGTCACCCCTTGATGCTATAGGCACACGCCTGAGTAGCATCATGCAAATGAGTAATCGCCTTGAGTTTAATGGAATTATTTATGTCTGTAAAGTTATTTTTGTACACAAGCATTCGCAGCCAAGTCCTTTTCTCTAGTATTTAAATATCGACAAGAGGCAGGTTGTGGCCAAATTGTATTGCAACGCATCAGCTATATTTTTAAACTACTTAGATGCAGACCTGCCACTAGCATGGCCACAGCGTATTGAAGCGGTATCACATTCATGTGGTTTCTGAAGACATGTGCTCAGGTGGTTTAAGTAGCACAGGCAACCACCGCTTAGCACTCTTAGTTGGTTCCTGAAACAATGAGCGTTAAGCAGAAATAGTGCTAAGCAAAACCAAAAGTTTTTGATGAACCAAGATGGCAACCGTGAGCGTTATAACGAAACTCGCTGAGCCCTAAGTGGAATCGGGTATCAATGTAAAACGAACGTTATAGCAAAATAGCGCTAAGCGAAACAGCGTTAAGTAGGGGTTGCCTGTATCCAAACTCACTCCCATCTGGAGAGGTCTAACTTTGTGCCGTAGAGCCATGGCCTTCTCTAAAACCTTGCAGCCCAGGATCTCAGTGCTTTACTACCTGCAAGGCCCAAGCTGCAGCATTTTACAGGGACAAGCAGCAAGGTACACAAATAGTGCCACTGAGATGAGCAGGATTCACCCCTGCAAGCGTCCATTAAAATATCACACTTTCCTCCCCCAATTCCCTCCTGAAAACGTTGGTTTGCCATGAAGTCTACAATAGACTTGACAACAGTGAAGCTATCACTTTGCTCAGACGCTTTCTAATCATCACACCCACTGATGTTGTTTCTTTATGTTCTCCCACCTGGCTGTGGTCAGCAGTTCAGGGGGCTTCCCCCCTTGGATTATCAGCTCTTTCGGAGCAGGGACTGCTCCCTTGTTAGACAGCATCTAGCATAAGGGGGCTTTGATCCAGAACCGGGGCTCTTAGGCTCTATTGCCATCGTCATCATCATCTGTCAGTAGCTGCTGCCCAAGGTAAAGAGGATATTTTATTAGTGTTTTGCAGATGAGGAAACTGAGGTGGGCATTTGGCTATGGTCATACAGTGGCTCACGGGCAGAGATGGGAATGAAAGCAAATCTCATTAGCTCAGCCTGACTCTGGCTGGGGTCCTAGATTACAGAATGAGGCTACCCGTGGTACATCACTAAAGCTTCACTGCATAGTACATTGCTAATGCAAAGTGTTCCCTTAACACCTCAAGCCTTGAAGCCAAGCATTCATGTCATTCCCTAATAGGTATCTTGGCTTTTGCTTCCTGAGACTTCTTTTTTCCCCCTCTATCCAACAGCACAAGAGCCTTCCTTCCAGTTCTTCAGTCCCCCCAAGGCCTCCCCCACCAAGTTTAAAATCCCATGGTGTGAAGACAACAGCCAAACACTGCTGCTCCCACCAGCCCTTGCTGCTGCCCAGCTTCCCGTGGCCTCAGCTCCCTGCAGAACATGCTCCCCAGGCTGGGGTAGGTGGATTGGGTCATAAGCACTAGGTTAAAGCAGGCGGCAGGTTTTCCTGAAGGAGGCTGCAACACACAGCTCCGACCCACAAGACTTGCTTTGTGCAAACACCCTTCCATCCAGGTTGAAGAAGTCGTCTCTCCGTATCTCTGCAAGAGGGCCTGGCTGCGTCTATCCGTGGAAAATGGAAGCGGATCAACTCAAGGAGCGACGTCCAAATGCCTGAATTAAGGCATGTTACAGCTCCATGCAGAAGCTCTCGTTACAGGTTTATAAGAGTTTTCAATTCCTTAATTCTCCACAATTATGCTTCGGTAAGGGAAAACAGCTCCTATAAACCTTGCTTCTCGCATGGTCCCTGCACATAGTCCTGGCTATAGCAGCACTCAAACCCTCCAGACACAATCCAGGCAGCCAGTCCTCCTTGCTGTGGCTCTGGGTGGCCCCTTTCCAAGCCGGCGATCTGCAGTGCGCACGCAACTAATTGCAGGGCTAATTCAGAGGTGTCAGTCAAGGACAGTGTGGAAATACAATAATTACAGCTCATGGAGCAACAGTAGCTGCCATCCCACATATCCACACAGTCAATAATGAGGGTTTATTTAAAGAGGGCCTGGGTGCAGGTGCAGTTTAAGTACAGGAAAGGGGTGCAATTAGCTCAGTGCAATTGGCTGTGTAGCATTTCTGCAATGTGCATTTCCACAATGAAAGAGGAATTTTGCTCCAGTCCAAGGCTTGCCCACCCTCACTGTAAGCAGGCCCTTTTACCAGGTCTCATTCAAAAGGAGTGGCCCTTTTGGAAAATTTGGGCTTAAGTCACCTGCCCGAGGTCACACAGGGAGTGATCAGCATTCCCAGGAAGAGAAACCCGGCTATCACCTACTGAACTGCTGCGGTGCTGCTTTCTCTGCAAGCACAAAGTGGGAAGGGGTTATTTTCCCAGAGACAGCAGCTGGCTCTAGTAACAAGCACATCCTCGCCAGAAAGCAACTTTGAGGAGAGCTTGCAGGATCTCGTCCATTGACTGTCATCTGACTAATCAAGCACAACCTACAATGAATCAGCCCCATGGCTGCTTTCTAGCCACTGAGTAACCCAGGACATACAGAAAACCAGCACACCCCAGGGTAGGGTTTGTTCTGCCATTTACAGTGATGGAAAGCCAAGAAGGATGGCCGAGCTCACGCAGGCTGCCTCCATCCGGAGCTCCCCTGAGAGATCAACCCCTGCATTCATTTAGCCGGGGCATAAGCAAGAGCCCTGCCTGTGTTACCATGCCCGCCCTGTTTCTGCACTCGACCGTGAGTGTCTAGGGACATACCCCAAGGATCTTAATGCTGAACTACTCTGCAGGTTCTTCCCCAGTCAAGCGTGCCAAGAAGACTGGTCTCTCCATAGGGGACTGCGGGAAGGCATTGGAGGTCTTCAGTGATTTAGCCTTTGTCCTCACTGCCCAGTGGAAGGGTGCAGCCCAGGCAAAGCTCGGTTATGCCAGCAGCTCTCCACCTTTTTAGACTCAAAGCCCCCCTCTTCGGACTCAAGGCACCCTCCATAACTTCTGCGAATGGAGCGTGTCGCAGAGCACCCAGGTGCTCCATGGCAGCTCTGAGAGGTTTGGGCACCATGGTTTAGCCAGGAGGCTTTATGTTTGAGTTATAGCCAGGAGGCTCGAGTTTATGTTCGGCTTTGATATTACACCGGAGGCTTGGGTGAGGCTGTAGGGGTTGGAGGAGGCCTCATAGGGACCCCAGAGGTGTGGGGGCCCTGAGCGCAACCAGTGGGTTGCGGG
>NW_005842718.1:780220-795414 GCF_000455745.1 Alligator sinensis
GAGAATAAGAGGGTGTCTTGGGCCGGCCTTGACACGGAGCGAGGGACCTCGAGGAGATCACGGCCCTCCTAAGGGACTCTGCCATGACAGAGCGGCACCCAATTTCAAAGATGAATTTATATATTACCAGGCTTGCCTCCATGCAGAGGGGCCAAGTAGTGGAGCTGGGGGATTGGCGGAGCAGTGACAAGCCTGAGCCTGCTCTTATCTCCTTATCTTCTCACACCTCCCTTATCACTAGTATTCAGGCTGTAGCCAGGCTAGAGCAATTAGGACTCCAGTAGAGGTGATATCTTTTATTAGACCAACTAGATTTTTGCAAAAAGTGTCTCTTAAATGCAAGCTTTCAGGCAAAAACGCCGTTCTTCAGGCATCAGAGAAAAGATTATTTTGCAAAAATCTTGTTGGTCTAATAAAAGGTAACATCTCTACTATGAGTCCTGATTGCCTTTTTCTCTATACCAATATGGCTACAACCAGGATACCTGACACATGGAAGATATTGAAATTTAGCCATTTTTTAAAATGAAATCTTCATATTTTCCAAAGCAGGAAGCAACTGTGACCACCTGAAACCTGAGCTCCTGCTCCTGCCTTTGTTTCAAGGTAATCTGCATCATCACAGATCCTAGCAGGAGGTGAGAGGCTCCATGCCAGCAGCTATGAACAGACTGCCCAAAGGAGTCTTCCATCTATTGACTCCTCTGTGAAACCCTATGAAATATGAACTCTCATTTCTACCCAGGAGAACTTTTACAATCTTTTCTCCAGTGCCCAATGAAGGGTGTTTGTGCCTGAACGCTTGCAACTAAAGAATTTTTTTTTTTTTTGCAAAAATCTTGCTGGTCTAATAAAAGATAGGATCTCTACTGTGAGTCCCGATGGCCTTTTCCTCTAGACCAATATGGCTACAACCTGGATACCTCCCTTATCACTAACACTTCAAAGGATCTGGCAGAATCCTGGTTGGGAATCACTGGGTTATGCTCCATGGGGGTGAGCTAGCTCAGGTTCAAAGCAACTCCAACCTCATAGCCGTGGTTTTTGTGTGGGTGACAAGTGGGTTTAAGCAAAATCTGGGTAAGGGCCTGGGTTAGCTTTGTGGTTAAGGCATTCCCTAAACCAGGGGCGGGCAATTATTTTGGGCAGAGGGTTGCTTACTGAGTTTTGGCAAGCCATTGAGGGCCGCATGACAGGCAGCCAGAGGCAGATAAATATTAATTTTCTACATTTTTTAGGGGTCCCACGGGCCGGATAGAATGGCCTGGAGGGCTGCATTTTGCCCACCCCTGCCCTAAACAGCTCCCTAGAGCTGCAGCTACCCATATGATTTTACTGCACACATCTGTGAGGTTAACCTAGGTCATGTCAAGCTGAATAACCCCCTGCAAAGAATGATCTAGAGGTAAAAGCAGAACATACCAGGGGTCACATTAACCTGAGCAAAGATCCCAGGCCCCTACACTAGCTCCAATGGTCCCCAGACCCATCTCCAGCTTCTCGGCATCCGGAAACTGGAAAAGCCTCTAAACTTGACTAGAAAGCCTAGAAGATGCTGGACCAGGGAAAGCCCCTTCTCCATTGACCTGCAAGGGCGCAACAGTGGAGCGCTGAACCCCATAGAGACTGAAAACATTGGGATGGATGCAAAGCGAGATGGACATTAGGCCATTCGGCTCCAAAACACCACGAGCTCCCTAAGGAGCAGAGCTCATCCCCGTCTTGTGATTTCTGGGCCAGTCTCTCCGTCAGAGATGCAATTCCCATTCCAGCCTGGAGAGGCCAGTGGAAGCTGCGGCAGGTGCGTGGTGACAATCCTGCGCATGGAGGTGGGCAAAGAACATGATGTGAAATCCCTAGGCTGCTCATTACAGGCTTTTAAATAGCAACACAGCAATTAGCCACGTCACTGGCTCGTTGCCATCGCGCACAGCAGATCTGCCTCTTCTTTCCTTGAATCCGGCCTGGCAAGTTGCTAAAAATAAAGCTGGCATTGATGAGGGAAGATTAAGCCGGCTACTGTTCTATCTCTACATCGCCGGCGTGAAGATGTCACAGGACTCCCTGGGATTTGGCACTAGGCTGGGAAGCCGAGCTGTTGGAGTGGCCATTACGTCCATCGGCCTCTCATTCCTCTATACAGATAGGGAAACATTGGCCCAGCGCTCCACATGTGGCACTTTGTGTGCTTTGTCATGTTGCAAGGACAGGCACCGAACTGACCAATTCCCCCCAGTGGGTTCTCTGTCTTCCTTTGAAGGCTGGGACTTTGCTGGCAGTGTCTATAAAAAGGGGGAGCTTTCCATAGCTCAGGCACAAAAAAAGCCATAAGCGGCATGGGCGGCCTCTGTGTGGGACACATAGGAGACTGGGGAAGGACCAGGGAACAGAGTGGCAGATAGGGCAGGAAGCTGAAAACAGAGCAGCAGATCATCAGGAGAAGGGGATGTCTGTGTGGGGCACATAGGAGACTGGGGAAGGAGCAGGGAACAGAGCGGCAGATAGGGCAGGAAGCTGAAAGCAGAGCAGCAGATCATCAGGAGAAGGGGATGTAGCGCTCCGGGAAGGAATGGGACTAATTTGTGGCACACCTACCAAAAAAGGTTGGTCCCCCCCTGTCATAGCTAGACATGTGTATAGATGGATGTAGGATTGATTGGCACATAGGAGACTGGGGAAGGAGCAGGGAACAGAGCGGCAGATAGGGCAGGAAGCTGAAAGCAGAGCAGCAGATCATCAGGAGAAGGGGATGTAGCGCTCCGGGAAGGAATGGGACTAATTTGTGGCACACCTACCAAAAAAGGTTGGTCCCCCCCTGTCATAGCTAGACATGTGTATAGATGGATGTAGGATTGATTGCCTAAAAGGGGTGCAGGAGCAGTGACTCATAGCTAGACGTGTGCATAGGCGGATGTAGGACTGATTGCCTAAAAGGGGTGCAGGAGCAGTGACTGGCACTGCAGGGGTGCCTGCACCCCCTACTCCCAGCCTGGGGGTGGCATATAAATCAGATCAAATAAACAGATAAATCCCCTCACCAATCTGAAGGAATAATGATTCCTCACATACACTCACTTGGGCTTTGGGGATGGCGGGGCACATTGTTCAGGAAACTGTAGTCTCAAGTGTAGTCTATGCCTGTCCAAGAGTTGGCAGGTGCCCTGGGAAGATTACCAGTAATGAATCTAGCCTGGCTGCCCAGTTTGCTGGCAGTACCCAACATAGTGCCAAAGCAGGATTTTTTTCCTACACTTGCAAATGCCCCCTGGGAGCCACAACCCCAGACAGAGCTCCCTCTGCCAGCCAGGAGGAGAGAAACCCCAACCAGCTTGTCTTACTGCAACCCCAACTAGCATGTTGGGGAGAGACCCAAAAATGCCTAATTGTGGGTGTAAAGGGGTAGGGTCATTTCATGGTAGGGATGATCTTGTGCTAAAAGCACAGTCCCTTTGTCTATCACAGAGGGACTTGGATGAGACACTTAGGTCCATGTCTCCATAGAGCTGGGCCTGCACTCTCCTCACCTGAGCTGTCAATATGTTGGTGATTATTTCTAGCAGGGGGATGTCCAGGAGCCCCTCTTACAGTGTTATACTGGCTAGAGCCAGAATAAACACACAGCAAGAAGACAGCCCTTGCCCACTAAAGGGGTACAGCCTCAGCACTGCCTTTCTCCCATTCTGCTCATCTTATCTATGTGCATTGTAAATCCCAAGAGGCAGTGTCTGAATATACAGCACCTAGCACAGTGGGGCCCTGATTTCAACCAGAGGTTCTAGGTGATGACCCTGTTAAAAATAATAATCACCAGCTTCCAGCTACAGTAACAGAGCCCACGCTGGCGACCTTCCCAACATTCAGGAAGGCTTTTCAAGAGGGTCTTCTCCAAGTGGCCTGGGGTGCCAGGCTGGTGGCAGGGTCCCTGGAGTGTTTGACGGTGACTTTTAGTATGTAGAGAAGCAGAGTTGTGCACACGTTAACTTGCTGTCCCAGGGGCAGGTTAAGCGGGTGTCCGTGTCACCATTTTAGAAAGGAGGTGGCAGCGGCAGAGCTGCTAAGAAATCGAAGTAAGTTGTGGAAGGCGCATCTGAGCTGAGACTAGACTCCAGGGGCCGCTTGCAGTCACTCTCCTCCCCAATCAATTGGCAATGTTACTCTTTTGCTGTTCTTCCATCCGGCCCATTGGGAGAAAAGTCCCAGTCAGGCTCTTTAACCAGTAGTCAGTCATCCCTCCCTAGCAAGCTCCAGTGATCAAGTCATCTCAGTTTACATTTTCCAGGTACCACAAGGAGAGGTGTTGAGAGCAGGCTGGTATTTCTTGGTCGCTAAAAGTGGTTGGATCCTGAAGTCTTCATGAGCCCGGCCGGGCATTATCACTGCATTAATCAAATGGGGATGCTAATGGATAGATGAAGTAAGAGACTTGGCCAGGGTCACCCAAAGAGTGAGTGGCAAAGCCGGGAGCAGACCCTGCATCTCCTAAAGCCAGGTCTGTGTCCTATTTTCACACATCATCTGCGCACACACCTGGCACAGGTGCATTTGGAAAACAATCAGTCTGTCTGTACCCTCAGCATTCATTGTTTTTCCTAGAGCCTTTCACTCCTCCCCTTCCCCCACGCACTAGGCGAGACTCTTACCTGCATCTGTGGTGCCATCACCTTGCAGAAAGTTTTCTCCAATGGGACAAAGCTGCTCCAGAAGAAGTCCATGTCTCCTCTTCTCTCGGTGCCTGCCAGCTCTGAGACAGCTTCCCAGCTAGCAGATCCAGTGGGACGGGTAGAGACATGTGTACTGGCAGGACCTGCTCTGAGGCAAAGAAGTAGGAGGGGCACTGTGAAGAAAATATTGGCAGGAGGCATCATCTGGCAACATGCTCCACTGAGAAATACCTCCCCAGAGAAACCCAGGGCACCCGCATAGCAAACCATACACACAGGATACCACATACTGCTCTTCTCCACGTGCAACTTCTGGCTCTCGCGCTGGCAAGCTGCATAGCTTTGAGACAAAGATTGCAACTTTCTGTGCCTCGGTTTTTCCTACCAGAAAAATGGGTTTAATAGCACTTTCTTGCTTCCCCATAGAACTGAGTTTATCTTTATAAAACACTCTGCAGAAGAAAACCTTGCTGATACCATCTTCAGAAAGGAGGAGTCATTGTGTCAGCCTCCAAATCGGGGACATTCACCTAGTTCCTGCCAATGCAGCAAAAGTTATCTGCCCGAGTCTTCTTTCCTCGTTGAAAAAACCTTTCCTCTGGAAGACAGACACTTGCAACCCTCTTGCCCTTTCTGCTCAGCAAACCCCAACCAGCCAACCAGAAAACTAAAACAAGGGTAAAAACCACATCACCCGGCAGAAGGTTTAATCCAGAAGGGAAGAAGTGCCAGAGGTCCCAGCTACTTTTGCTATGTCCCACCTACTTTGCTATGTCCAGCAGAGGGGCAAAATTCACTACAGAAACCAAGGGAAGCGATTACATTCTCCCAGTGAAGGAGAGAAAGGGGAAAAAAGACCAGGTTGCTTGTTTCCTAACTCTCAGGTTTGCTTTGCGCATGGATGTTGTACTACTATAACTATTTGAGTTAGGGGGTGCTAATTTTGACCAAAACATTTCCACAGGTACAACCTTTTGTGTGAATGTATTATGCTGGTATTAAAGCATCTGGCACTTAAATACTCCACGTGGGAGTAATTTATATTATTATCACTGTATCTGCACTACCCAAAGGGGTGTATTCATCGTGCTACTGATCTAGCGCATGGCTTACAACATTCCTATGAAGGAAAAGCCGGGAGAGGCTCAGTTAAAGGCATAGTAAAACAACCCCCAGGTTGCAAAGACAAGCCCAGGGGGTTGCTCCAAAGCCCACTGAAGTCAATGAGAAACTTTCCATTCGTATTTGGGGTCTCACTGGATTTTATACACCATGTCAATCTCAAGAGTTACCTAATTTAGATACCTAAGCCCCTGTGTGGCCGTATACTGAAAGGGCCTCTGTGTGTTTGGCACCCACAAATCCCACCGAGGTCATGGGAGTGGAGGGTCTTCAGTACCGCTGCAGATTAGGCCCTGTTTTTACCGAGACACCTGGATTTGCTTGGTGAGAGTATGGATAAGTGTCTGCAGTATGTATTTTTAGGGAAAGTGTCTCTACAACATGAAGAAGATGAAGGTTGAAAGAGTCCAGTTAATGGAGCCCAGCTGATAACCCACAGCCCGCACAAGACCCGTTTTTGCCGGGTCATTCTGAATGCCTACCCTTGTCCGTGCATCCATACACCTCCCTCTGGTACCCACCTCCTTGCAAGCTAATGTTCCCAGCACACGAGCAAGGGGATGAATCCTTGGGCATGTGCTACACAGGAAGTCAGAGCAGAGACTGCAGGATGGTCCTCGATGGCTTTATCATCTTCCCATCAGCCCAGCCACATCTCCCAGTGCTTCTCCTGGTCCTCTGCACAAACTCTGCCTGCTCCGGCAGTGCTGATACGGTCAGATAGGGCATAGCAGCCACATCTCTGGGGGCTCTGGTTTGCAGGAGAAACTTGGGACTCTGTGCCACAGACCTCTCCTCAGCCAGAGGGTGGGAGACACTGCTTCCTCCATCCTCAGCCTCCCTGTTTTTCTTCTAAAAGTGTATTCAGTGGATGGGACACATAGAGCACTCTCCCCTAAGAGAGGATCCCGCGTCCCGGGATACTGTGAAGGCTGCTACTGGGATGTGCAGGGAGGCACTTGGTCCTCCCTAGGCTCCCCTTTCCTGTGCTGAAGGCCCTGACATGTCTGCGACTCCTGTAGTGAAACCTGGCTGCTATTCACAGAATATCTCATTTGTTTCCTGTCAATAAATAACCTGTGGTCTCCTTTTCTGTGACATTCTGGACTTTGAATTTATTTAACCAGCAGTAGGACTTCCCTGTCTCTCTGCTGTGGGTAAGGCGTGTGCAATTTCAAGGGAGTGGACGCCACCGCTTGGACACTGGGTTGGTTATGGAGAACTAGCTCTGGCTGCATCCACGGCGCAACTACACAACAGCGCAAGAAATGAGACTCATTTTTCCTCCCCATCACTCCTATGGCATGGTTGAAGGATATCAAACCTAAGTCAGAGAGAGGCAGGGATAGAGGGAAGACCCAAGTTGCACCAACCCTTGGAGCACAAGGCAATGTCCAGTGCTCCCAGATCTGTGCCAAGCCCTTATGCAATGCCCACAGGCGGATGGATGGTCCTTCCTGACCTGCCATTTAAGAACTAGGTGCATTGCAGTCCTGACATAAAGGAGCACAAAGAAGGGCACCCACGGGCAGGGAGCACCCCAAGGGTGAACTCAGCACATCATCTCCTTTCACCTGCCCCTACCTGCCCCATGGGTTGGCCATGGGAGCAGCACTGGCATGGACTGCCCTGCCTGGGGGTATAGCAGTGGATGGGCACCCTCCGGAGATGTATGCTGGGAGTCATTGCAACTCCTCCAAGTATCTTACAAACAGAAAAGCCCGCTCTCAGGTGTGGCTCAGACAGAGTCTTAGGTTGAGTCACCTCTCAGCCAATTCAAACCATACATGCTGCTGCCTCAGAGAGATCTCTCTGCAGTGCCAACCCTTGCTGCAGCACTTGGTGCGCATAACCTAGTGAGTGGCTCATCGTTGCCCACAGACCGCACTTCATTTTTCCATCTGAGATCAATATAACAGAAGTTTTTGCATTCTTGATCTGCATTGAAACACGAGAGAACCAGACAGATGGGATCTGCTTATGCAGAGGATGTTGTAAAACAAGGCCCTCCAGACAGCGCTAGATTTCCCAGCCAAGTGTCTTTTGTTATTTGAGAAGTCATGAGCCGGCTGTGTGGTGCGTGTGACTGTGCTGGTGGTCAGGATTGTATCATGCCATAATTTCATGTATTTCCTCTTCATATTTCTTGCGGGCCGTATTGGTTTTTTGGGGGGTTTTTTGGTTGGGTTTTTTTTTATTTGGTCCATCAGGTCCATGAAGTTTGGTCCGTCTGGTCCCTGTCTGGAAGTTTCAAAGGAAAAGTCCAGATTTTCCAGGACAATCCCAAATTGTCGGTTTTGCCTCAGCGTTCCTAAGGAATGCCTCGAACAGAACATTTGTCCCAAATTAAAAAAAAAAAAATGTCCCTAGATTGGCCGATCCAACCTCTTTCTAGAAAGGTCCCACACCATCCTGTGGAAAATCAGCAGCAGCTGGTTGCATCTGGCACCGCACAACACAGCTAGACAGCTTCTAGTTTGGAAGGTAGTGATGGTCTACCTCCCGTGCCTGAAGCAAGACAGTCAGGCTCCCCCAGAGCCGTACCAGCGGTCCTCTGGTTACGCTGGGTGGAACTGAGAGTGAGGTAAGCCGTTCCTGTTTCCGGAGGTCTGTGGAGGGTCCTGGCTTTTGTCCCCTCAAAGCTGGCCACTTTAAGCAAAGGTTGACTGTGCCTCTTCAGGCCCAGATCCAACCCCAATGAACAGACTCCCATGGAACAAAGGAACAAAGGACTGGAAGGGATCTCCTGGGCCATGGAGTTTGGTCCCTTGAGTTTGCAGCTATTCATTCGTTCCGAGAATCCCCGAAATTGCTGCTTCATACACCCACGCACAAGCAACAGTAGCCAAAAATACCCTATAACATGGCATGGGGAAATGAGATCCTTGCTAATACCCTGTCATTGCAATGACAGGGAAGTCATTAGTTGACTTCAGAATGACCTGATCCAGCTGTTAACGTGGAGCAGTAATGATCATGCTGTAAGTAGGAGGAAGGTAATTGTTACAGGCAAACAGTCAGGCTCTAGGGTTCTCTTCCTTTCTCATCTACCACAGACTGAGAGTCTGGCCTGAGCTAAGTTGCTTAACCTTGGCTAACTTGTCTTTCCAGTGAGGGTCACAGTGCGAGCTTTCGTCATGTCTAATGTGTGCTGAGGTGTATGCGTGGGAGATTGTCCCAGTGAAGAGTGCAGGACTGGGGACTTTGTCATCTGCTGAACAGCATCACTGGAGCCTTGTTGGGTCATTGATCAGGTTCAGCAAGACAAATAGGGACTGCCTCCTTGGATGCATATACATGAGCCCAACTCAGACCTGAACTTCCCCTCTGACATAACTCTGTTCTTGGTAGCAGGGGGGCAGCTGTAATGTATAGGGGCTAGGGACAGACATTCAAAAAGCGGGAGCCTGAATTGATACAATCTTTGCAGGTTAGTCTAATCTGGCTTGGCTAAATCACTTGGTAACTGCTCAGGCATGCCAGACATGCAGGCACATACCTGCAGTGGCTCAGGCTAGAAGCCCAGGGGTGCCAGAGCAGCCCTCCCTTCCCTTCTACAGAGCTGAGCTGAGGGGTGGGGGGCATGGCCAGGCCCCGGCAGGACGCTCTGATTAGGGAGGGGTTCCCCACCCCCCGCTCCTGACCAGCCCAGCAGGGAACGGATAACAGTGCTTATCACCCCTAACTCAGTGTTTGTCACCCATCAGAAAACAAAGCCTCTCTCCATTAGTTCAAGCTCTCTTAAACGGTTTTTCCAAGGAAGGAACCAGTCTCCCACAGCACGGACCGTAGCCAGCATGTGGTCTGCTAGGGGAAGCCAGGGGGGATGCCTGCAGTCTGTGCAGGAGCTGCAGCCAGGGAGCAGAGGGGAGGGGACAGCCCTGCTGTGGAGCAGAGAGCAGAGCCCTGCCAGCCCAGTGAGCATGCCTGGATGCTGGGGGACTCTGATTTAACTTCAACCAGCAAGGGGTCTGGGACAGACATTGCATAAACCCAGGGGGTGGGGGTGAATTGGGGCAACCGCCCCTGGGTCCTGCACTTTGTGCAGCCCCATGGAGCTGGGTGGAGCGGCTGTGATGACTCCGTGCTGCTGCCGGCTTCATGTCCAGCTACTCAGCACACCTCCCGCCCTCACCGCCGAATCTGCCACCGGCTTCTTTGCATCTGGAGATGAGGCTTCACACAGGCTGATTTGCCCTGGGCCCTGCACCTTGCTCAGATCATCTCTGCATAAACCAGTTTGACCCAAATGGGTTAAGTCTGATACTACATTCAACCAGGTTTATCTCAAACCAGTTTCAGTCCTTTTCAAACTGGTTGATGTGCGCTGAACATCTGTTCTGTTACAGGTTTAATCCAGTTTCTGATTGCTTAAACCGGTTTATGTGTAATGTCTGTCCCTAGCCAGAGTGTCTGGGGGCAGCTTTCACCATTGCTACTGCTGCTGAGACGACACATCCTGCTTTCCACGGTGTAGAAGAGGCCCCTTGTATTTCAGGTTAGCTTTCCAACCTGAAAGCAACTCTTCTTGTTTCAGCTACATCCATGTGCCAGGAAAAGGCCTTTCAATGTTTACTGTTAAACAGAAACAGGATCCCTTATCTCTGCCGGGTGCAACCTGAGTGCATAGTTCTCCCCCCAGGCTGGGCTTTCCAAGGGGAAGGTCACTGAACTGGAAAGCGCTCTGTCTACTGCATTCGTGCTGATAGGGACTTGACCTTCACTGCTTTCCCTGCTCCTGGCATCATACAGCCCCGTGCAGCTATCTGTCTTCATCTACCTGGTACGCTCAGCCTCCTGCTTAAAACCGAGCCTCTCCAGAAAACCGAGCCTCTCCAGATGCATCTTTCCCCCAACCCCTCATTTGCTCAGCTTACTAGTAATCCCACAGCCTCTCCAAATAAAAGTTGTTTTTTTTTATTTCTTTTTTTTAAGCCACTCTTTTTTTTTTTGGTTTGAAAAACAGCTCGTTCCAAATTGTAATATGTACAAGTAATAGCCCTAGGATCATAAACATTTTTTTGACCCCTTCTGCCATTTTCTTCTGCAATTCTGTGCTTCATTTACTAAATCCCCAGTGGTGAGGGAAATGAAAAATGTTGACAAGGGTTACATTGTAAACCCTGTGAGACAAAAATAACTTCCTTTTTTTTTCCTCCGTTTTTCAAGTACTTGTGTTCATCGGACACTTGACTTGTTTGCAATGCAAGCTTTCTGGGGCAGGGAATAAGACTTAGTAGCAGCAGTAAAACTGGATATTACAGTTATGGGGGAGCCTGAGGGTCCAGCAGACAAATCCTTCCTGCCCTGGAAATCCTAAGACACAAGGTGGCAAGCAGATAGATGGGGCAGCGTTGTCTATCCCTCTAAGTGAAAGGCCTAAGTAAAACAATAACCTCTGCTGTGACGTTGCTACAGGCTGCTGTCCAGAAATCAATGCTATTGACTGTGAATATTAAAGTGATAACAAGCTTGGGAGTAGAGGAATGCAAATTGTGCAAACCCTCTTGGATGGGGATATTTAATGGGAGACACTTGCTTTACAAGTCTTTTAATTCCCTTCATATTTCCTGGGGTGATACACTGGAACACAGAAGGGACCCTGAAAGCCAATCTGGGTGTGTGGTTTCTAGCTGTCCCGGCTACAAAAAAGTTTGCTAACCAACAAGAAGGTCTGCGGAGCCCAAACTCAGACTTGGAAATTGCTAAATCCAGTCTGGGCTGCTGCATCTTTTGCTAGCAAAAGACAAGCTGAGAACATGTGGATGCCTTCCCCACTGGGAGATTCAGGTTACTCTAACAGCTCTTGCCTATGAAGCAATCTTGGTCCAGTACTTTTCTAGTTTTGCAATTACGATTCTCCTGAAAAACTTCTGCTCTTTCACTTCCCTCATTAACCTTTTAAAGGCTTGCTTGTGTTTCTCTTTCCTCCTTTGTCTCCCCAGCTCCTTCCCCACTGCTTTCTCTCTCTCTCAATGGGTACAACTAGGACTGTTAAGGATAAGGAACCATTGGGGAGTGAGCTGCACATGGTTGGGAGAACAGAAGGTCGTGGCATGCAGTTCCTGCTCTGAGGCTGATTGTGTCTGTGAATTTGGGCAAGTTACATAGCCTCCATCTGCCCGCATCTCCCAGGTTTAAAACAAGCACTCACCTCGGGGGAACACAAGTGTTAACACATGAAGAGAAGCATGGGGAGCTGGACTAGCAAAGTCTCTGTCCACACCGTCTCCCTGCTGAGAGGGGAGGTGAGCTGAGCAGAGGCATAGCAGGGCAAGTCTGTGCCCCGGGGCAGCACCAGTGATTGCCGTGCTGATCCACATGGTCAGCTGCCACTGAAGTGATGGCTGGTTTGCACCCCTCAGAAAGGCAATGCTTAGGGTTGCTGCCTTGCTCACCCCCCAGCCTTACTTACAACTACTGGAGCTGAGAATGACGTCAAACCCTTCTCACCCCAATTCTGCGAGGCGAGGAGTCACCCAGAAGGGCCCTGGGAAGGTACCCAGTGTAGTGCTCGGGTGCTCTGGCTGAGGTCAGCTAGCCAGCACATGCCCATGGCTGCTCAGAGGCAGATACTTTGCCTCATTTCTGGGGTTTGGTGGGCCAAACCAGGGCCTGCTGCTTGGCCACGCTCTGAAGCCCAGAACAGAGGTAAGGCAGACCTGCCTCTACAGACCACTGGGAAATAAGTGCTGTCCTCTGGAGCTGTTCTCACAAAGTTGCAAATATCGGTCAAACTGATGGAAGCTGTTCCAGGTCGGGTATCCCAATCCATCACTCACAAAAAAAAAAAAAAAAAGAAAAGAAAAGAAAGGAGGTGAGAAACCAATTAAAATACACCACTTTGAAAAACCCAGCATGAAATCCTGGCCCGGGTTGAGGACAGAAAAATCCCATGCACTGGTGCAGGCTGGGGCTGACTGGCTGGGCAGCAGCTCTGCAGAGAAGTTGCTGGGGGTGACAATGGACAAGAAGCTGCATATGAGCCAGCAGTGTGCCCTTGTTGCCAAGAAGGCTAATGGTATATTGGGCTGCATTAGTAGGAGCGTTGTCAGCAGACCAAGGGAAGTGATTATTCCTCTCTATTCAGCACTGGTGAGGCTACATCTGGAGTCCTGTGTCCAGTTTTCGGCCTCCCACTACGGAAAGGAAGTGGACAAATTGGAGAGAGTCCAGCAGAGAGCAGTGAAAATGGTTCAGGAGCTGGGGGACATGACTTCTGAATAAAGGCTGAGGGATCTGGGTTGTAGTCTGGAGAAGAGAAGACTGAGAGGAGATTTAATAGTAGCCTTCAACTCCCTGCAGGGGGGCTGCAAAGAGGACGGAGCTGGACTGTCCTCAGTGGGGGCAGATGACAGAACGAGGAGCAATGGGCTCAAGTTCCAGGAGTTTAGGGTAGATATTAGGGTAGATATTTCAACTTTAGGTAGATATTAGAAAAAACTCTCTCACTAGGAGAATAATAAAACACTGGAACAGATTATCCAGAGAGGTGATGGGACCTCCATCCTTGGAGGTTGTCAAGACCCAGCTAGACAAGTCTTGGCTGGGATGATGTAGCTGGGGCTGGTCCTGCTTTGAGGAGGGATTTGGACTAGATGTGACCTCCTGAAGTCCCTTCCACCCCCCATTTTCTGTGACTGTATGATTGTAAAGCAGTGGGAATTTTCTCTGCAGGACAAGGAATGGGGCCAGGGTTTTACCCTTGGGGATTTCAGCTGTGTGCTAATTGCACCACTGTCTCAGTTCCTCACTCTTGCATCACATCCTTCACGCCTATGTAGGCCTTGTTCTCGCCCTGGGATCTGCCCACAGGGGTGAAACACTGAACTAATTGACTTCCACGGGGATTTGTACAGGTCAGAGGCTCTGCCTGCCAAGACCAGAATGTAAGACTGGGACCAAAAATGGTGACTGCTTTGGGGTAGGGGCCTCACTTGTTATGTTCTCCAGTAAAACTCCCAGTGCATTTTGGGGGGTATACAACTCAATAATTAGAGAGGAACAGAATAGACCGCACATGGTATTTCGTGATTTACAGGGAACGGAGACGACACGTGGGCCATAGCAGCACCATGCAAGTGAGGGACACATTTATCCACTTTTGGAACATAACCAGGCCCTTCTAAATGGAGGTACAATTTTGAGTCCTGTGTTCATTGAAGAAACCAGATAAAAACTTAGGTTAAAAATTTCCTTCATTTTCCCACAGAGACAGTTGCATTTCAGTCATCTCGGTGTATTCATTTGTACCCAATAGGGACCTAGCAAAGCCCAGACATTGTCACTAAGGGGCTGTCAGGTCCTCAGAGAAATGTTCTAGGAAGCAGAAAACTATCAATTATATATTATTAAATGAATAAATGAATTTATACTGGGATGGTTGCCTCAGGGGACACTGAAGTCTGGATTTGAGGGTGCTTCTATCATTTCATGCCCTTGTGTTTCTTTTGTAAACAAGTACTAAAAATGAAGCTTAAAATCCTCTTGAGAAGGCTGGAGGCCAGCCAGGACCTGGAACCGCATGTTCCCGTGTGCAGCCCAGGACAACGACAGAGATGCCTCATTCTCTAGGTATTCGTGCTATCTTTTTGCCTTGCATTATGAATCCCAAGTATTTTTCCAGAAGGGAAGGAGCTGTCTGGTTGCAAAATAGCTTTCCCTTGACTTCAGGGCCCCAAGGGACCCCACAGCCAGATTCAGACTACCCAGGAATCAGAGAAGGCTCTAAATTGCTTTTCCAGATAACACACCACATTGAAAACGTGTGCAACGCAGCCCTTAGCACTGCTGTCAGCAGTGTATCGCTGGCATCCAGACCTGGATACAGGAGCTGCTCATCAGATATACCCACCGAGGCAGAATAATTGGGGTCCAGGCTTCCAGCGTCTGGGTCTCCATTGTCCTCATTGTTACAAAACAGCCTGACTATTCAGACACGGTGGATGGGCTCTACCTTCCCAGACATGCCCCGTGCAAGTGGATGCCACAACCTGGCAATGCCCAGTGGCAGCTGGTTGATCTGCCTGGTTCAGCATCCTGCCAAGATACCAAAGTACCCCAGCTTTGTTGCAAGAGAACTCCTCCTCCGCCTAAAAAGGTGCTGGCCCACCGGCTTTTAATCCTTCTGCATCAGGGATTCTCAGGCAGGATGCTGCACAGCATAAATCCATGTGCTGCACAGGATAAATTCAGAGATCTCAGATTTAGGGACACAGGTTTTAGCCGTGTTGGTCTACTGGCATAAAATATGCAGAACTCTTGGCAGAGGTGATATCTTTTATTAGAGCAACTAAAGAGTTGCAAAAAGAAAAATCCTTTATTTGCAAGTTTCCGGGCACACGTGCCCTTCCTCAGATCTCAAACTGGAATCTGCAGTGTCAAATATATATATATATATATATATATATA